>NC_048227.1:27966368-28063905 GCF_002007445.2 Ailuropoda melanoleuca
GGGAGTCCATATAAGCAGGTGCCTGAGAATGATTCTACTAGACAGGCCACAGGGATGAAGCATTTATCTCCCAGTTTCTTGTCTGTCATTGGTTGAGATTGATCTAGGGAGTGTTTACTTTCCACATATCTGGCTTGCCTCACAGCAGAGCCAGTCTTGCTCTCATGGGCTAAAAACGTATCAGATATTCAGAGTTGCAAGTCTGTGGCATATAGAGGTGAGTATGACCCAGCTGAGCAGGTTACCAACAGCCTGATACATTGGCCAAATGACAGCTCTTATAGGTATGGAATCAGGACAACACTGAAGCAATGGGAAGCTCCAATGTAAGGCAAGAAAGCCACACAGCCATGGAAGGAACCAGAAGTAATGGTGCCAGGAGTGATTTGGCAACTTGACCAGGAGGTTGGGGATGAGAACATGGTAGACTGGCCTCAGAGCACTTGTAAACCATCTCTGGGGACTCAGAAATAATCAATAACCAAGGGAGATCTTGAGGGAGGGTAAAGTCATATAGTTCTTTGCTGGGGACAAAAAGCCATTGCAATTTTTGTGTTTCGTGTTTGTGTTAACTGGGCATTGTTTGAGGTTAAGCCAGGTGAAGTCTGGGCCATTTAGGATAAATTCCATGCATGTTTCTGCACTAGATGTGTGCACCTAGGAGGAATTACCCAGGTCTTGTATAACTTGATATTCCCAGCACCTGGTGCACAAAATTTGTGTTCAACTGATGCTTGCTGAATGGCTTAGTGAACTCCATTCAACCATTTAACAAATAATTAGTGGGTGTATATTACAGTCCAGGCACTGTGTGAGAGCTGCCTTAACACTGGTGAGTAAACTGTACTGGTAGCTGCCCTTATGAGCATGTAATCTAGTGGGGGATGGACAAGCCTATAAAATCAATATGTAACTGCAAATTATGAAAAAGGTTATATGTGGTATGTAGTGATAGGGATTAATGGGGCAGAGGTATCCCCTCAGACAGGGTTTTGGGAAAATCCCTTTGAGGACTGACCTATGAACCAAGAACTGAAGAATGAAAAGTATGGAGACATGGGAAAGTGGAAAAGCATTTTAAGCACACATCACAGCATTCACAAAGGCCCTGAGGCAAGAATTAATGGAGTAGTTACGTGATTTATAAGAAATATAACCTACACTTTAGAATCTCTGCTCACTAACCAACCACACTATTTACATAACATAAAACCTGAAAGAGGAGTTAGGTCAAGCCTGTCTGGGACAAACCAGGTTATCCTGTGAGTCCTTGGAATCAAATTAGTTTGTATGCCCAATAAAAGCGGAGTCACCTGTTTGGAAAATCCAGGTACTGCAGAGTTTGGGATTTTGAGACATTAGCATCTGGGCCGCAACATAAAATCCTGTCTTACAAAGGTTTCTAATTCATTACACTTTCCCCCACTCTTGATCATAGAAGATGAAATGTATGAGTCATGCAATTTAGGATGTGTCATAGTGTTACATTTCAGGGCCAAGTTCCAAAAGAAAGGGATATTTTTTTTTCTCAATATAATGAAAAAGTTCTAGCTCTGCTGTTACTATTTATGTGACCCTGAACATGTTGCCTAAACTTCTCACGTCTGGTTTCTTCTTCTCTAAAACAGTCATAGCGATGTTTATGAGAACTGAGTCAGTTAAAAATTCAATAAATATTTATTGAGCACCTAACAGTCAGTCACTCATTTAAAACTATTTATTGTTTCCCCTCTCTGTATGTTCCAGGCACTGTGGTAGGCTCAGGAGATGTAACAATAAGCAAGACAAAAACTTCCCAGCTTCCAAGAGCTTATGGTCTACCGAGAAAGAGGATTACAGTGTAGTGGATATGAATTTAAGCCAAAGTGTAAGAGGGTGCCCGAGTGGCGCAGTCAGTTGGGCGGCTAACTCTTGATTTCAGCTCAGGTCATGATCAGGTTGTGAGATTGAGCCCCTCTTCCGTCTCCATGCTCAGCGGGGAGTCTGCTTGAGAGTCTCTCTGTCTCTCTCCCTCCCTCTGCTTTCTCTTTCTCTCTCTCAAATAAATGAATAAATCTTAAAAAAAAAAAAAACCCTAAAGTATAAGGATGCAGGAAATAGCAAAGATCTATCTATTTTCTTTAAATCAGGTGAAGTCTTGTTCCCAGCCCCGATCATGTCTGGCTGGCAGGTGATTCTGTTTCTGGCATCATTAGGACTTGCTCCCTTGATGTGGGACTTTGCAAAAGGACCTTGATTTCAGCCTTGTGAGACTCTGAACAGAAAACTGAATCATGCCCTACCCAGATTCCTGACCCCCCTGGAAACTGTGAGATGAGAAATTTGTGTTGTTCTAAGTCACTCAATTGGTGGTGATCTGTTGCTCAGCAATAGAAAATGAATACATGGGTGTCTCCAACCTTCCTGTGCTCTACCCTGGTTTCCATTGAGTGTCCTATCGGGCAAGCCTTCACAGCTTCTGCTGTTGTTTCCATGACACCTATAAACAGGCATTCTTGCTGCACAGGAGCCCAGACAGCAGGTCCAGCCCCTCTTTGGGCACCAGAACTCCAAGTCCTTGTGCTGAGCACAGGTCTCCATTGTTCAGCCTTGCTCTGGGAGGATCTTTTTCCCTCATAGCCAGACCCCAAAGCTATGCTTCTCTCTCACCATTTCCCTTCTGTGATGACACCAGAAATGGCTTAGGATTTCACAAGAGGCAGGAAAAAAAAAAACAAACCGGATTCTGATTTTGCTTTAGAATGACGTGGAAGCAAAGGGCCCTAGAGACTCAGGATTAGTGTGTGGTGGTGGCAGGGGGCATGGCAGGGAGCATAGAAAGCAAGGCATTGCTATCCCTCATTTATTCTGTCCGATCCTCCCACAGCACTGAAAAGGAAACACAAATAAACATCTCAGTATATTTTCCCACCAGGCTAGTGATGACAATATGCTGTTTCAAGGGCTGTGATGGGAGAACACAGGTCCAACAGGGTGCAACGGGAGCACGTTGCAGGGGGCATCAGCAGGTCCTCATGAGCCTTGGGGAAGATTTAGGTGGTCACGTTGCCTAAGAGTGAAAGAATGAGAAGGAGCCAGCCAGGTGAAAGGGCAGCAGGCTGCGGGACAGGGGGAGGGAATGTGTTATTAGCTCAAAGCCCAGCAAAAACATAGCACATTTGCAGAGTGAAAGAACAGAGCATGAAGTGGAAGGAGAAGGAGAGGGGGTGGGGACTTAAGGCCAAGCCAGGCAAGGCCATGCAAACCCAGTTAAAGAAATTACATTATTTTTGTATCCATCAGCTTTCACTGTAGTCATTCTGCATAACAAAGACCTCCCAAACTCACTGGGCTATAAAAACAGGCATTTAAGTTTTGCTTACAAGTCTCTATAGAGGCTGTGATTCTTGTGGGCTTGGTGGGGATTTGCTAGGTTTGGATCTAGGCTGGGCGTTGGGTCTGTTCCACCTGTCTCCTCATTCTCTTTGGACCAATGGCTACATGGGGCAGGTTTTTCTCATGGCAGATGGCAGGTTTGCAAGAAGGCAAGAAGAAACACGTCACGTTTCTTAAGATCTCAGCTGGGAACTGGCACATTGACAGCTCCGTTCAAGTTCCATTGGCCAAAGCAAGTCACAAGGCCAACCCAACATCAGCGAGGCAGGGAAGGTGACTGAGCCCACAGTGGGAAGTACTGCAGATGCCCATGGCAAAGAGTATGAATGTACAATTTCTAATTCAGGGAGCAAGAAATGTAGTGGGAACAATAACCCAACTTGTCACAGCATCCACAGATAACAGAAATGTATGCTGGGGTTTCAGGGAGAGCTACAAATAAAGTGACCAGATCAGCACAACACTACGCTAACACAAACAAGACACAGGCAGCCACCCACAAGTGTCCTGGGGGTACAGCACCCATCCATACTTCTCAGTCACACTTGGTCACCTGACCTCCAAAAGCAGACTGTCTATTCCCAGAGGGTCCCACAGTCTTTCGTAAACTGCTGCTCTTTCCATCAGCCATGGTCAGAAAGAGGACTAACAGCTTAAGAGACAAGAGAGTCTTATTCAAATTAGAATATTTTATTTGGCTGGCCAACTCAGCCCCCTTCCACCATCCTCTCCTGCCCCAAATCTCTACATATGATCTGAACAATACTGTTAAATGGAAAAGTCCATAGCATCATTGAGAAACAAAGAGGGGGCGACAGGGGACCAGAAACTAGGAGAAATTCCTGTGAGCTCTGACTGAAGGAAGGAACGTGGGTGGGACATCTGGGGACGGGACCAACTACACAATTTGCAAGGACCAGTGCAAAATGAAAAGGCTGGGCCCTTGTTAAAAAATTACTAAGAATTTCAAGATGGCCATACCAGAGACAAGCATGGGACTCTCCTAAGGGTGGGTTCCATGGGTCACATGCCCAAGAAGCCAGCCCCACTTGGGGCATTTTGATCCCCCTGACAGTGGATGCAGTGAGCAGAAGGGGGTCAGCAGCAGCCATTATAGGGATTGGTTTGGAATCAGGTTTAGAACTGGAGCAGCTGATTGGTTCAGGGCCCATCTTCTCCCAGCCCTGAAACCCTCCGCCGGTTGCAGCCAGTGGGCAGAATTGATTCTCCCAGGCTGAGGTTCTGTGTTTGTTTGCTAAGGGCTGCTGCAACGATGAACACCAGGGGGGTGATACGCACAACGGAAATTGACTATCTCACAGTTCTGGAGGCTAGAAAACCAAGATCCAGGTGTCAGCAGGGCTGGTTCCTTCTAGAAGCTGCGGGGGAGAATCTATTCCACGCCTCTCTCCTGGTTTCTGGCAATTTGTTGGCAATCTCTGGTTCTCGGCGTGTAGGACATGACCCGATCTCTGCCTTCAGCTTCACACGGCCTTCTCCCTGTGTGCATGTCTCCGTGTCCAAATTTGTACTTTTTTTAAGGCACAACTCATATTGGATTAGGAGCCCACCCTACTCCAGCATGACCTTGTCTTAACTAATTATATCTGCAATGACCCTATTCCCAAATAAAGTCACATTCTAAAGCACTGGGGCTTAGGACTCAACATGTGAATTTGAAAGGACACAACTCAACCCATAACAGGTGTATTGTGGATGCTTGAGCCAGAGTTGTAGGGTCACGCCCTGACATAGACCCCTTCCCTCCTAGGAGCCTAGCAGGTAGCAAGGCTGCACCCATCACCTAGCAGCACACTGCTCCTCTCCCCCCGCCCCCAATCACAGGCAGCAGATGGCCATAAACAGACACCAGCAAACCAGGACCATCAAACACTTGGGGCAAACCAAATGTCAGGGAACAAGAGTTGCTTTTGAAGAATATCATTTGATTAAGCTGCGTCATTTATCCAAAACAGATGGACTTTTCATAGTCCTCTGACAGTCCCAGAGTTGTTACCTTAATTACCCAACAGGTGCAGTCATTCCTTGAGCCACCTTACCTGCAGTCAGATTACAGAGCTCTAAAACATTGTGGCTTGGCTCCCCAGGTTACCCAAGGTCAGAGGTCGTTACCCCGGCTACACACTGGAGTCACCTGGGGAGCCCTGAAAGTACTGAAGCCTGATTCCCACCATTTAATTGGTCTGGGGTGCCCTGTGGACAATGAGATTTTGCTTTTCAAAGCTCTCAGGTGATTACAGTGTGCAGCTAAGGTTGAGAACCACTGGCATGGAACTCCTTCAGAACCCAGCCATCTGCGGCTGTAATGATGCATATTGATAGCAGATGGCATGGCATGGGTTTGTTGGGGGCCGTTTTTTGTTTGTTGCTTCCAAATTAAATGCTTCATATCTCTCTACTTTAACTCTGCCATGCCATGTGCTCTATTTTCTTTTCTTGAGCCTCACTCCTTTCAGTTGCTAAGGAGCCAGATCTTTGTGGATGGAGCTTTACTTTTGCTTACAAAGGCGGCGCCTCAGCTGGAAACTGAGGCCTGTCGCAGCACAGTGAATTGTATGGAGATGAGTTGAACAGATAACGAGGGTTGCATTTAGCACAATGTATTATAAGGAGCAACAGCGCACACCATAACTTCCTTCTTCGCAAGGATGCAGGTTGATCGAGCTTACTCTATTCATCAGGGAACACTGTAGGTGGCTTCAACGAACCTCAGACAATCTCTCCTCCTCTCCCTCTCTCCCATTCTCCCCTTTTCTTCCTCTGTCTCTCTCACTATTTCTCTTTCTCTCTTCTTCTTCTCATCATCTTTGTCCTGTCTTATATTCTGTCTCGTGTTGCCTCTCTCTTTCCCCTTCTCTCCTCAAAATTCTTGCTCTCACAGATTGTCACGGTCAGGGTGCACACCCTGCAGTCTTCTGAGATGTCTCATATTGCAATATGGGAAGACAAGAGGAGAAACTATACAGCCAAGAGAACTAAGCGAGGCCTTTGTCCCTGTTTCCCTCATCCGTGACATCCTCTCTTTATGATCTGCTGTGTCACTGTGTTTGCTGGTCCCCAAAACCACCTGGGGAAGTTGGCTATACCAATGTGGGAAATAATAATAACAAGTGACTATAACATGTTTATTACATGCCAGCTACCCTTCTAAGCATGTTTGACAGATAAAGCAATGGATGCCCAGAGACAGGAGGTGATTTCAAGCCCAGGCTGTCTGCTCCAGAGTCTGTGCTCTTAAAACTTGACTTTACATTTCAAGCATTACAGAAGGAGGCAGTGGGAGAGGGAGAAGGATCACAGCCAGAGAAAGATGGAGAGAGAGAAATAAACAAGTGGAGACAAAAGATGGAGACACGAAGGGCTGAAGGGAGACAGCCACCAAGATGCAGAGAACCAGAGACAGAATGGAGTCGTAAATACCACCACCACCACAACGGTGCTGAGGGAGAGAAACCCAGTAAACACACCTCATATTGCATCTCTGAATTGGGTAGAAGAACTCTCTGTCTGGGCATAATTTAGATGAGAGACTCCCAACTCTGTGAAATGTAGGTCCGGTTCACGTGTAGTTTGGAGAATATTCTCATGTTATGGTTCACTTGTTTGAGAAAATGCATGCTTACTTCTGGTTCACCTGATGTCTTTTGAAAAGGGAGAGGGGGGGAAAATCCCCTTATTCTAGGCTCAGTCCAGAAAAAAAACAAATAAAAAAGTGAAAAATAGTAGTTTCAGTTCTGTTTAATTTAGCCTTCTGCAAACCAAGGCAAAGCACTCTGATTTTTTTTTCAAGTTTTATCATTTGTGCTTGCCAGTTGGGGTCTTGAAAGACCCCATTATATCAAGTGTCTAACTCAGCATTATCCTGATAAGTGGGAATAATGAGGTGTGATGGGATATTTGATCTTCCAAGAGTAGCCAACCTGTGGAGGTGGGTCAGCCCTGTGGGGCGGATGGGACTCATCTGAGGTTACAGCTGGGGGAGATACTGCATTGTGATTTGCACGTCAATCCCAGCCTCCCCGGCAAATTTGTTTTGCTTCTTTAATTTCTTAATGCGGTAGGTGTTGTGATGTTAGAGACCTAGGACCTGTCCTTTGTGGTACATTGGTGGGAGTCTGCATCACTGGGAGGAAATGTTTCCCTTCCAAGTGATGTTGGAAGGCTGCCATCTGCTCATTCTATGAGTAGGCACTCAGCTGTAAGATGGAGACAATTTAATTCAGTAAATGGTCTATGTCCTTCAGTAGGTGAATACATAAGTGAACTGTGGTACATCCAGACAGTGGAGTATTAGTCAGCGTTAAAAAGAAATGAGCTACTAAGCCATGGAAGGACATGGAAGAACCTTAAATGCATGGACTAAACGAAAGAAGCTGATCTGAAAAAGCTGCATACTATATGATTCCAAATATATGACATTCTTTAAATTTTGCTGTGAGTCTAAAACTGCTCTAAAAAATAGTGTATTAATTTTCTTAAAGAGGTCTTTGTATTAAAGACTTGATAATCTCATTTGGAAATAGGATGCAATTAGATACAAAAAATGTTCCTTCCTCCTCTTCTTTTCATCTTCTCTGGATCAGGTCCCACCTTTGTTCACAAGGGTTTTTCTCTTCAATCTAAATTCATTCATGATGGAACACCTACCATGTGCCAAGTTTTCCTATTTATAGACAAATAAGACTTAGGCTCAGAAAGGCTATTCCTGAAGGTCAGAGAGTTTGCACATGATACAGCCAGGATTTTCAAACACAAGATTTTCCAAATTCTAGGCTTTCCTCCTGCCTCCCCATCCTGAGAGTTTGTTAGAGGGTTGGCAGTCATTCCCATTCATGTTTCTGTAGGCTCCTGTTTGACTCCTAGGGCTGAATACTCCTCATTCTCCTGCTCCATATTGCCATTCACAAAGACATTCCAGGGCCAGGAAGTGGAAGCCACCAGGACCCAGATTCCAACTAAAAGGAATTGCTTTCCAGAGCAGAGAATCCCCCAGGGTGGAATGGGCTGCCTCAACAGTACTGACTGCCCCATCAGCACAGATTTTCAAACAGACAATGGGCAGGCAGAAAGACCAAGGATTCCTAAACTGGGCTTCACAGGTGGGCTCTGGAGAGTCTAACATTGCCACATTCTGAGTGTGGATATATATATATATATAATTTTTTGGGAGAAGATTTTTCACCAGATTTTCAAAATTGAATTTGACCTAATGATTAAGAGCTATCGAGACCAAGTTTGTTATCAAACTTGACCACCTAAGAGTCTCCTGTTGAGTCATTTTCAGGAGGAAAAATGAGTCATCAGGGCTAATACCTACTCAGGCATCACATGAAAGATTTGGGTCTTCTGCAGTCCAACACGGAACTCAGGACTTTCCTGAGGTCAGGGTATTAGTTTCCTAAGTCTGTAACAAAGTACCATAAGCAGGTGGCTTAAAAAAAACAGAATTCTCTCACAGTTCTGGAGGCTAGACATTTAAATTCGCGGTGTTGGCAGGACCATGCTTCCTCTGACGGCTCTAGGGAAGGATTCTGCCAGGTGTTTCTTGTCTTGTGGCAGCGTCAATCCTTTGTCACATGGCATTCTGTCTCCATGTCCAAATTTCCTTCTTCTTATAAAGACACCATTCATTGTGGATTAGGGACCACCCTTCTCCACCAGGAACTCATCTTAAACTTAACTAATTACATCTACAAGGACCCTGTTTCCAAATAAAGTCACACTCTGTGGTCCTAGAGGTTAGAAATTCAACTTATTTCCTTTAGTAAATACAGTTCAATCCACAACAAAGTGAATCCTAGTGCTCTTTACAAATCAGTGTAAATTCACAGAGATAGATCAGTTTTATAATGTGTAAATCATATCCGATCAAGCAATTTTTAAAAAGTGGCGAGGAGATTTTCCAAACCATGATGGGGGGTGTGGGTGTCCTGAAATTTATAAAAAATAGCACTGAATCTCAACATGTCATCTGGAAGTTTTAAAGCCATGTTTAATGAACCAACCATTTGATTTCTCAAAAATACCTTAAAGACACACATACGTGAATTTAGATAGCACAAAATGAGAAATGACCTAAATTTCCATCAATAGAGAAATGGCAGATTAATTGAAGTAAAGCCAACCATGGAATACTGTGCAACAAGAATAAAGAATGAGATCGTTTGATATTTGGTGACACGGAAAGGAATCTAAGGCATATTATTGTGGGGAGAAAAAGGACAAATAACAGACTGATATGGAGAGCATGATACCGTTTATATAAAATGCAAAAATCAACATCAAAGAAAATTATGCTCCATGACTTCCGGAGATACATATGTGATAAAAGTAATATTGAGCATTTGCTCTGTGCAAGGCACTGTTCTAACAGACTGAAACTGATTACTTACTACATTCTCAGAACAAGGTAGCTGATATTATTACACCCCATTTAATAAAGAGGAAGCTAAGGCACAGAGAGGGTGAGTTCCCTCTCCAAAGCTACAGGGTGGAGAAATTGGAATTTGAAACTCAAGCAAGTCTGAATTCAAAGCACTATTTCTTCTTCTGCTTTATGTATTCTGGAAGAATACATGTAATAGTAATGAGCAATTAGCTCCAAGAGTGAAGTATAGGGGAGTCCATGACTCTGAATAGTAATGAATGAGATGTTAGCCTCTAATTTTTTGACTGTTAGGGAATTAATGTAGACAGAGCCTGTGTACCACTTACTCAGCTTCCACCAATGATGATACTATCTTGTAAAACTGTAGTGAAATATCACAACAAGGATACTGGCATTGATATAATCCACTGACCTTGTTCATATTTACCTAGTTTTACTTGTACTCATTCTCATGTATGTATTTAGCTTTTTGAAGACTATTTTTTGAGCAATTTTAGGTTCAGTGCAGAATTGAGAAGAAGGTGCAGATTTTCTCATATACCCTCTGCCCCAATGCACGCATAGCCTTCCCCGTGATTAATATCACCCCCAGAGTGGTATATTTGTTATAAATGATGAACCGACATTGACAAATTACTATCATCTAAAGCCCATAGTGTACATTACAGTTCATCTTGGTGTTGTAGATTCTGTGGGTTTGGGCACATGTATCTAGTGTCTACAGAGTATTTCCACTTTCCTACAAATCCTCTGTACTCTGCCTATTCACTGTTCATCTCCCCTGGTAACCACTGATCTTTTTATTATTTTCATTGTTTTGCCTTTTCCAGAATGTCCTATGGTTTTCTTCTAGTAGTTTCACAGTTTCAGATTTTTCATTTAAATCTTTAATCCATTTTGAGTTGATTTTAACACATCGTTTGAAGTAAGGGTCCAGTTACATTCTTCTGCATGTGGATATCCAATTTCCCAACACCATTTATAGCTAACACTGTCCTTTTCCCATTGTGTGTTCTTGGCACCTTTGTCAAAGATCAATTCACTATAAATGCATGGATTTATTTCCGGACGCTCTGTTCCATTGGTCTATATATCCACTTTAAAGTCAATACCATACTGTTTTGATTACTATAGTTTTGTCAAGTAATTTGAAATCAGGTAGTTTGATACTTCCACTATGTTTTTCCTCAAGATGGCTTTGTATAATTGGGGTCTTTCATGGTTCCATATGAGTTTTATTTATTTTTTTATTTTTTAAGGTTTTATTCATTTATTTGATGGAGAGAGAGACAGCCAGCAAGAGAGGGAACACAAGCAGGGGGAGTGGGAGATGAAGAAGCAGGCTCCCAGCAAAGGAGCCTGATGTAGGACTCGATTCCAGGACCATGGGATCACGCCCTGAGCCGAAGGTAAACACTTAACGACTGAGCTAACCAGGCACCCCATCCATATGAGTTTTAGAACTGCTTTTACTCTTTCTATGAAAAGTGAAACTGGAATTTTGATAAGATTTGCATTGAATTTGTAGATCTTTTGAGGAAGTATGAACATTTTAAAAAATATCCCAGTCCTGAACATAAGATATCTTTTCATTTATTTGTGTTGTCTTCAATTTCTTTCATCAATGTTTATAGTTTTCAGTATCAGGTCTTTCACTTCATTGGTTAAAAGTATTCATAAGTATTTTATTCATTTTCATACCATTATAAATAGGATTGATTTCATAATTTATTTTTCAGAGAGTTTACTGTTACTGTATAGTAATGTAAACTGCTGCTGTTGAATGGAATGTTAAATTTACTCTTAAAGTATAGAGTCTGTTTACTCTAAAGTATAGTTTAAGTCCAATATTTCCTTATTGATTATCTGTCTAGATGATCTACACATTGTTGAAAAGGGGTACTGTAGTCCCCTACTATTATTGCATTTCTGTCTGTATTTGCCTTCAGAAATTTGCTTAACATATTCAGTATTTACTAAGTATACTTAGGTGCTCTGATGTTGGGGGCATATATATTGACAATTGTTATATCCTTTTGGTGAATTATCCCTTTATCAAGTGTAATGACTTTCTTTGTGTTTTGTGACAGCTTTTAACTTAAAGCCTATTTTATCTGATGTTAAGAATGGCCACCCCTGCACTCTCTTGGTTACTATTTGCATGGAATATCTTTTTTCCATCCCTTAACATTCAGGCTATGTGTGTCCTTAAATGTGAAGTGAGTCTCTTTTATGCAAGATACAGTTGGGTCTGAATTTTTTATCCGTTCAGCCACTTTATGTTTTTTAATTGGAGTTTTTAATCCATTTACATTTAAGGTATTTATTGATAGCTGAGGACTTGTTTTTGCCATCTTGTTAATTATTTTCTGATTGTTTTGTAGTTCCTTACCCAACCCTTCCAATAAAGTCATATCTCAAATATAATTAAACATTCCACATTTAAAATAAAACTACTTACTTTTTGATAGGTCACCACCCAGTTAGTACATACAAGTTCACTGCTGGGTCAAGCAGTGTACTTTGATTATCTTTTCTCATTATGTCACTGTATGTTTTCCTTAAGTTGATAACTGCCTTGTTTTTTTCATTTGCTTCATTTTCTACATATAAATTACGTCACAGTCTCCACACAATTCTAGAAATCCTTTTAACACTACTTTTCCGTAGTCAAATGATTCAGTTATTCTGAGGTTTCCATTGTTTTCCTGGATATAACTCAATTCATATCTCTCAGATCCCTCTGTTTTCCTGGTCCAATTGTTTTAGTTGCTCTCTAGGCTTAATTCCCAGATGTCATCTAGGGATCTAGCTGTCATCATTTCCTTCAGAACAATTCTTGAAATTCCATTTGCCTGTGTTCTCTGCTGGATCCCTTCCTTTGGCATCTTATTTTTCTGTCTTTGTTTACTTCTTCTTTTTGGTGGAACACATCGTTCAATGACTTTCTGAGAACTTGCAAATTTGGGGTGGTGGGGGGAAGAGGTTCTTCCTAACACGTGATCTATAGTTTGAATGGATATAGAATTCTTATCTTGAAGTCATTATTAATCAAAATTTTGAGATCATTGCTCTATTACCTCTTAGTTTCCAGTGCCATTGTTGGGAAATCTAATACCATACTGTTTTCTAATGCTTTGTACGTTATCTGCTGTTTTTCCCTCTTTTACAGCAATTTAATTTTTTTTGTTTACTGCCATTGTTTTAAAACTTAATAATGTAGTTTGGATTTTTCCCCCCAGTATTGGCTGTTGTTTGTTCTGGGCACTGGGTTAGGAAGAGAGTATTTTCCAAGTGTAGAAAATTTTCTTGTATTTTTTCTTTGATAATTTCTCTTCCTTTGCAATCCTTGTTCTATTTTTTGAGAACTCTTTTTACTGAAATATTGGACTTCTTGGATTGATGCTCAAGTTAAAAATACATATGTGCGTGTCTGTGTGCATTTTTGTCTTTGTCTTTTCGTTCTACTTCCTCTAAGATGTCCTTGTTTTTTATCTTCCAACTGTTATGCTTATTTAGTTCTTTAAAAGGATTGGTTATGAGGTTTTAATTTAAAAGAGCTCTTTCATACATTCTGATCGTTCCTTTATTTATGGTATCCTGTTTCATGGGTGTTTCATGAATTATAATATAATGTAATATTAGATATAATGATAGCTAATATTAATTGAGCCAGGGAGTATTTTGAGAACTTTACTAAACTAGCTCCTTTAATTCCCAGAACAACATGGTTTGAAGTAAAGGAGTGGTTCTACAAAAGAAAGGAAAGGCATTGATTACCCGAAGAAAAGGAAATGGAATGCAGAACACCAAAAATGACAGGTACCCATGATAGAATGATTCAAAGTATTATATGCTTACCAGGGACCCATGGCACTATTACAGGCACAGGGGCTGGGAACATGGAGAGGGGAATAAGGCACCATCCTGCTGTGTTCACATTCTTTAATACAGTTGGAAGCTAATGTCATTTGCCACTTGTCAGCCCCTGATGAATTCCTCCCCCAGTGCCTTGAAGCAGCCAGAAGCTCTGCAGGAAAGGCAGGCTATAGCAGGAGGAGGGAAGGGAGGGGACCTAAGAGTTGCTCCTTCTTTGTGAAAAGCTCTGATGGGAAAATTGTCAGCTGTACTCCCACTCTCTCTGAAAGTCAGTGTGATGCTGCATCCATCTTAATCACCATCGGAGAGAGCAGGCATTTTAATAAGCAGCATTATTCATGAAAACTTTGTTCTCCTTTCCCACTTCCTTCCAAAATAAGATAGACGTGAACTTGGAATGAACTCCTCATTTGTCTCCTTCTTCTTACCTCTTCTTCATATTCAAACCTACTACCTTCTCCCCATGGCTCCATCCTCTGAACATCTTCTGGGGAATAGGTGAGAAAACAGCTGTCCACATATGGGGAAGGGAGGGTGTGGCTGAAGGTGCCTGAGTCCCCATACAGTAGAGCTCACTGGATCTGCCACTGGGATTTGAGGGATGAAGGAGATGGGATTCTTGCTGTGGTAGAACTTAGATTTCATTCATTCAACTAAATATTTAACAAGTAGTAATTGGTCACTTAATTTATTCAATAAATATGTTGAGCTGTGGCACAGACGCCAGACAAAATCATGAGAATGCAAATGGCCCTTGTATTCATTGTGCTGTAAGAACAGTTATTAATCACCCATATGTTTCAAGCACTGTACTAGACCCTGGGCTTATAGAAACAGAGATTCCAAGTCCTTGTGCTGTACAGAGTCTGGAAGAGGAGAAAGTTAGAAAAAGAAAATAAAAGAAATCAATAAAACACATTATCTCTGATGGTAAATGCCATAGATAACAGACCCATCTCAAAAATCCTCCATGTGGTTTAGAGGCACTGACCCCACTTTATTCTCAGGGATGGGCATATGAATAGGGGCTAGACAAGTAAAGCATTGCATCTTCCTGGACACAGTGATTGTTTCCAAGATGGGTTCAGGACTTAAGAAGGATTAATAATACAGCCCAGAAACTTTGCTTGGACCCTTTGATAGCAGGCACTCCTATTTATGCTAGAGTTTCTCAGTGTGTACAGTCATCCTGCTACCTCATGGAGAGAGCCTGTCTGAGAATATAACCAATGCAGAGTAAAGTGGGGCGAAGAGATGGAAAGAGACCAAGTCCTCATGACAGTATTCGAGTGTCTGGAATCAGTCACCAGTCCAGTTTGTGAGTCATTAAATCACTCCCTTGACCTAAACCAGTTTGAGTTCTGTCCCTAAATAATATGAGACCTGAGACATCCTCTATCGCAATTCTGTAGGCTTTGCAGAATCAGGAAAGGTCATGTATCAGATGTCT
Organism: Ailuropoda melanoleuca; assembly: GCF_002007445.2. Classification (NCBI taxonomy): domain Eukaryota; kingdom Metazoa; phylum Chordata; class Mammalia; order Carnivora; family Ursidae; genus Ailuropoda; species Ailuropoda melanoleuca. Next base: position 27,981,482 of record NC_048227.1, read on the forward strand.
ACAACTTCCACAATGGGGATTTTTTCCCCCTTCATACGGAAAAAACTCAGAAAACTGAGATTCCAAAAAGTTAATTTATTTTCCCAAAGTCACATAAGAACCCTGTGGCAGCAGTGAGATTTGGAGTCAGGTTTGTCTGATTCCAAAGAAAAAGCTCTTCATCATCATGCTGGAGGCCCCATTTACCTTTCATTCAGAAAAGGTATTATGAACTGGTAGTCACTGGAAGTTTTATGCAGAAATTGTGTGTGTGTGTGTGTGTGTGTGTGTGTTATTTAACTCAACAGTACTGACAGGAGATCTATTTCCATCTCCAAAAGTGTGTATTCTGTGGTCTTGACACTGTTCCATAACCATCTGTCCCGTGTTCCTCCCGAATGTAGGGGAAAGAAAGGTGCTCAGGTCTTTAGGTTAAAATGGCATCTTTAAAAGATGCTTTTTCTACCCTCAATAGTCATGGAGATACCATTGTGTAGCTTACTTTTAATCTGATTTTAACAATAGCACGTGCACAGTAAACCTCAAACAGTACAAAAGCACTTACAGCGAAGCCTAGGTCTTTCTCTACCTACAAGCCCAGTCCCACTCTACAGAGGCAGCTATCACCAGTGATTCACATGGTTATTCCAGAAATGATCCATGCACACACAAACACCCACAGAGCATAGGTTTCATGCATCACACTCCCCCTAGCCCCAGGGGGACACGTGGCAATGTCTGGAGACACTTTTTTAGTGTCATAACTTGGGAGTGGTGGGGATTGCTACTGACATCTAGTGGGTAGAGGCCAGAGATGCTGCTAAACACCCTGCAGGGCACAGGATCCCCCGCGACAAAGAATCGGTGGGCCCAACATGTCAATAGCACGGAAGTGGAGAAACCCTCGTCTAAAAGAATGTCTTTCTAACTTGCTTTTAACACCTAGCAACGCATATTGGACATCTTTCCATACCAGCTTACGCTGATAATTTCTAGTGTTTTAAATAGTTGCATGGTATTCTATTCAATAGATATGCCATAATTCATTTAATTAGTCTGTTATTGATAAACATTTAGGTTATTTACAGCATGGGGCTGTTGCAAACCATGCAGCAAAGGGAAACCTGATCTAAATATGTCTTTGCACACAAATTAACGCACACGGATTAAGATACATTTACTGAGCCAAAGGGAGAGCATTTTTTCTTTACTTTGGCAAGAATTTCCAAAATGTTCTTCAAAGACGCTGAACTGGTTTACACACCCACACCAGTGAATGAGAGTGCCTGTTTTCCTCACACTCTCACCCATAGTGGGTTGTACCAAACATTTCAATTTTTGTCCATTTGATAGATACATAATTGGATCTCATCACTATTTAAAATAGCATTTTATTAATCATGAGCATGGCTGAATATCGTGGATGAGCCTAAGTTATCTGAAGGTCCTAGAAATGGTCCCTTGTTGCTACAGGAGCTCCAGGAGATGTGCCCTTTCATAAGGAGGCCTTTTTTTTTTTTTAACACCTCTTACCCCCCCCACCCCCCCCNCCCCCCCCCCCCCCCGCTCCTAGATGCTGACTGATTCTCTGGCAGAGCCCTCAGAAAGTGTGAAGATGGTGTCAATACACTTAACGATTACATGCTTCTCAGAAGCCCGTATATTAAAACCAGGTGGGGAATCCCAGGCCAGCCCACCCACTCCCTAAGGTATCTGAGAACATCCCAGTCCTTATCTCTATGACCAGAGGTTGTTTTTCTAGAAAATCCAGGAAAGATTAAAGTTGCAGAAAGTCAGAAGCTGGACTGTGCCTGTGCATAAGCAGATTAATTTATCATAGGCTGATTAAAAACTATATTTCTGTTTCCAAGAGTGGAGCTGAGAGAATATTTCTTATTCTGTAAATGATGTGGTCTTTATATCAAGAAGGTAGATAACCAAAGGGGAAATAAATCAGAAGAAAGCTTTAATGCCACCTCCATCATCCCATGAGTCTGGGAGAGGAAAGGGTTACAGCATCTCACCCCACAATGAGTACCATTGGCATAGAGCACAGGGAGCCCCCCAAGAACTGGATAGTGCCTTGAATGGTTAAGGAGTGAAGAGCTCTTTTACTAGTATGGATGACACGAGTGGCCTATGGGCAGCATACATTCACTGTTGCTCAGACTGCCCAGGGCCAGAAAGCTATGGGCTGACCTCTCAATGGAGCAAGCTGAGTATTGAGAACAAACAGCTGTTTAGGAAGATGAGCTGCCCAGTTGCTGGTCACCCAGCAGTCCTTTTACATTGGTGTTGCCCAATACCAGTCATTCATTTATATTTCAAACAGCACATTTGTTCTTAATTTTGATGCCTCATAAACTTGCAGGGAAGAGAGGGCAAAGAGGATTGTCCCAATATATCCTTCTGTTATGACTCAATCCCATATTTTTTTACATCAGCCTATCTGAAATATCGCCTCTGCTGTGTTCTATAACTGCTCAAAATATTCACTGCCCCTTCCTCAGGGAGGATTACACACTTTAGCTCATTGAAATCAGGCTTGGCCATGTGACTTGTTTTAGCAAATAGATTGTGAATCAAAATGATGTGAGCTAGTGAGTCATTGAGAGTTATTTTACCCCCTGTCTTTTATCTGCAGCACTGTCAGCAGTGTCCCAGATAGACTTCTTCTATCAGCCTGGATACTTGTTTTGGATTCTTCATTGCTGGTATATAGAAAAGCAACTGATTTTCGCATATTAATGTTGTAATCTATTATCTTGCTGAAATAATTTATTAGCTTTAGCAATCTTTTTTTATTCCTTTGGATGTTCCGTGTACAATATTATGTCATCTGTAAAGAGATACCAAGACGCCAGTTTTACTTCTTTCTTTTCAAAATGGATATGTTTTATTTCTTTTTCTTGACTAATTGCCCTGGTTAGAAACTCTAGTACAATGTTAAAAAGAAGTGGCAAAAGTGGTCATCCTCGTCTTATTCCCAATCTTAAGAAGAAAGCTTTCAGTCCTTTACCGTTAAGCATCGTGTTAGCTGCAGATTTTTCATAGATGGTCTTTATCAAGTTGAAATTGTTCCTTTCTAGTCCTAGTTTATTGATTATTTTTATCAGGAAAAACTGCTGGATTTTTTTCAAATTCTTTTTCTGCATTTATTGAAATGATCATGCAGTTTTGCCCTTAATTATATTAATCTAACATATTACATTGGCTGATTTTTCATTTATTCAACCAACCTTATATTCCTGGAATAAATGCTATTTGGTCATGGTGTATAATTCTTTTTATATTTTGCTGGATATGTCTTCTTAGTATTTTGCTCAAGGTTCTTTTTAACAATATTCATAAGGGATATTGGCTTGTTGTTTTCTTTTCTTGTGATGTCTTTATCTGGTTTTGGTATCAGGGCCTAATATTGGCTTAATATAATGAGTTGAGAAGAATTTCCTCCCCTTCTAGTTTTAAAGATTTTGTGAAAGGCGGTTGTTATATCTTCTTTAAACATTTGGTAGAATCTGTCAGTAAAGCCATCTGGGTCTGAGATTTGTTTTGTGTGAAGTTTTTTCTTAACTTGAATATCAGTATTGGTAATCTGTGTCTTTCTGAGAACGTGTCCACTTCATGTAGATTTTCTAATTTGTTGGCATATAATTGTTCAAAGTATTTTCTCATAGTTCTTTCATTTATTTTTTTTAAAGATTGATTGATTGATTGATTTTAGAGAGAGAGACAGAGTGGGGGAAGGGGCAGAGGGAAAGAATCCTCAAGCAGACTCCCATCTGAGTGTGGAATCCAATGTGGGGCTCGATCCCAGGACCCTGAGATCATGACCTGAGTTGAAATCAACAGTTGGATGCTTAACCAACTGAGCTATCCAGGTGCCCCAGTTCTTTTCATTGCTATGAGACTGGTAGTAATGACCCCACTTTCATTCCTAATCTTAGTAATTTGAGTCTTCTCTTTTTTCTTAACCAGTCTAACTAAGGGTTTTTCAATTTTGTTTATATTTTCAAAGAACCAAAGTTTGGTTTTGTTGATTTTTTTCCATTTTTTCCCTTTTTTCTATTTCATTAATTTCTTCTCTAATCTTTATTGCTTCCTTTCTTCTATTCGCTTTGGGTTTAGTTTGCTCTTCTTTTTCTAGTTTGTTCATGTAGAAGACTAAGTTATTGACTTGAGGTCTTTCTGATGCCACCACCATCCCCAGGGTTTGTTATTGTTTGCTGTTGTTGATGTTGCTGATGCTCCTGCTACTGCTGTTTAGTGACTTCCCTGAAATATTCTTTAAAATCTGTATCTCTTATTATGTGTGGACATTGAAGTGTCTGCTTGCTCCCCTTAATAGTTGAACAGATATTTCCTTAAATTCTTGGGCCAGTAAGTCACCCAGCTTTTGCCCAGGGTTTCTGTGTGTATGTTGGGGACTGCCCTCAATGCTCAGGCAGACAGTTTACAACTCTTCTTAGCTTTCACCTCCTACTTGTGCAAAGCCTCAAAGTCAGCCAGCAGTGAGAATGTAGGGTCTTCTCAAACCTTTCCTGAGCATGGGCACAGCCCAAACTTGTGCATGTGTGTAGCTTTTTAGAGTCTCAGAAACATGTCAGAGATTTTTTAGAATCCTCAATGGACACCTCATTTTTCACCTTTTCCTTTTAAGTTTTTTTGGTCAGCTTTTTGCTCCAATTTTTATTGCTGCTTCAGTCAGCTGCTATGTTAAACAATTGTCGATGATTGTTTTTGGCAAATCCCTCCAGGGAAGAGGCTTTTCATACAGAGAAGGCTCTGAGTCGGATCAGGTAAATACCAGTTTGTTAGTGTGTGTTTTCTGGGAAGTATCAGATGAGTCAGTAATGACAATTATCTGAGAATGGTGCTTTTGGAGCTCCAACTCATTCTTCCCTTCCAATGGCTTCTACACTGCTGGTTTCATTATGGTTGCTGGCTGTTGGTTTTCAACACTATTGTGGAGCCAAAGATGGAAGTTTGAATGAAGCAAGTTAAAATGCCACGAAGTTCTCTGTTCTTACCAATATTTAGCTGTTTTTCTTTAATAAATGCTCCTCAGAGTTTTGCAAGGCTTTGGTCAATTTCCAGGGTTCTGAAAAAGTCGATTTTTGACAATTTTTACTAGTTGCTTAAATGGAAGAACAGATTTTGGGTGGCTTTACACTGCCACTTCCACTAATATCCCTCTGTTGGAAGTTGAATCTGAGTCTAAATGTTTTGCTTTTATAATAATTTTTTAAATGTCTCTGTCATTAAACTGAAGGTTCCACAAGAGCAGTAATTTAATTTTTCTTATTGACCATCATATCCCTCTACCTAGTACGATGCAATGTAGCAAGCCCACACTATATATTTGATGAGCCAAGGAATCAGTGAATGTTTTCCATAACCAACCAAGAGTTAAACCCAATGAAAAATTTAAACTAATCAGTTATCTTACTCAGCTCTTATTGCTGTATTTTCTCCATTCTAAACTGCCATAAATTGTTAAATGCACTATCAGTTCAGAAACTAAGGAGGAGAAAATTAACATTTTAAATGTCTAGATCAATTGTATGTCACATTCTAATTTGAGAACTGTTTTAAAAATGTGAAAACAGTGTGTGCTTTAAATTTGGAAATGCGGTAATGCTCCTGTGTTGGAAAACCCAGAGCTAGTGCACTAAGTTTAAAATATGCAGATTATGACCTGCTGAATGAGGAAGCACACACAGGGGTCAGCACGTAGCTGCTTAGACATCTGAGCTCCCACCTGGGGAATTAAAAACTCCAGTCCATTTTGATTGAAGGCACAGTTTCAATACACTCACACAAAGGAATTAAAGTCACAAGATTTATTACTTAGAGATCTTAGGCCGGGGGCACAATGAGCTGGGAAAAGGGCAATCCTCCATCCCAGATCATGAATGTGAGCATGAGATAGAGAGCAGGGTAGCAAGGACCTAATAGTTATAAGGTGGTTGGGGGCAGAGGTCACTAACTTTTTGAGGGCTCAATTCGAAGTGGTTATTTTAAAAGATGTTCCAGGAAAAGCAAGGTGGGAACATGTGGCAGGAATCCTAGGTTCAGTTTTTCACCTAAATGTCCAGACTCTGGGTGTGAGCAGAGTTGTCATACTGTAAAGTGGCTGGGAAGCAACTCAAAGTAGCTGTTTTCTCATCAAAACTTCCTATATACATAGAAAAGGAAAGCAAGGCTCCAAGGTCTGCAGCAATCTTCCCGAGATCACATTACCAGCATGCAGCAGAGTCAGATGTGAACCGAGATCTGATTCCAAACATGGTGTCTTTAGCCATGAATCTATAGAAGAAGTACAGAGTGGTAGCCAGGCACACCAACTTTGGAATCAGGAAAATGTAACCATCTTAGGTGGGACTTAGTGAATGCTAAGAACTAGGGTAAATGGCTGTCCAGAGCCTTCAGAAGAGAGCTTCTGAAGATTCCATTGTCCCAAACGTCAGCAATGTGGCCCTCATTCCTGCCACTGAGATGGTGCTGCTTGTACCTGGGTATCAGCATAGGAATTATGTTGGGATATGCCACAGCCCCTTTGCCTTAGAACAGGTTGCAATTAGGCCAAAGAGTCTGTGCCTGCACCGTATTTGCTAGGAGAAAGCTAAATCACCTGACCCTACCTTAGAGTGAATGTAAGCGCCATGGGGTCTTGTTTGTCTTGACTATCCTTATTGCTCCATGATCTAGCCCAGTGCTCAGTACTCGGCTGATATTTGCTGAACGAATGAAATATGTTGGGCTTTGAGAACCCTAAGGTTTCCATAAGTCATCTCTAGCCTAGAGTGTCCTACCCACCTGGAGACTTTCAAAAGCTCCCTGAAGGATGCAAAATCCCAGGAGTCCACAAAAAGAAGGTGGGACCATGATACCCACTGCCCACCCCCTAGCTGTGCTCCCTGAGGACAGATTCTTTAGCAGTGGCAATACAGCAAACCACACTCAGGCATTTATATAGGCTTCCTTTAAAAATTGAAGTATAGTTGATACACAATGTTACATTAGTTTCAGGTGGACAACATAGTGATTTGACTTGTCTGTATGTTATGCTCTGTTCCCGAGTGTACCTCCCATCCATCACCACACAATGCTATTACAATACTGTTAACTATATTCCCTTTGCTGTACCTTTNGGGCGCCTGGGTGGCACAGGGTTAAGCGTCTGCCTTCGGCTCAGGGCGTGATCCCGGCGTTATGGGATTGAGCCCCACATCAGGCTCCTCCGCTATGAGCCTGCTTCTTCCTCTCCTACTCCCCCTGCTTGTGTTCCCTCTCTCGCTGGCTGTCTCTATCTCTGTCAAATAAATAAATAAAATCTTAAAAAAAAAATTGAAGTATAGTTGATACACAATGTTACATTAGTTTCAGGTGGACAACATAGTGATTTGACGAGTCTGTATGTTATGCTCTGTTCCCAAGTGTACCTCCCATCCATCACCACACAATGCTATTACAATACTGTTAACTATATTCCCTTTGCTGTACCTTTTATCCCTATCATATAGTCTTTGATTCTATATATCTCCCCACCAAGCTTACAGTAGGTTCTCAGTATATATATGCTGAATTCACTGATGCAAAATGAATGTACAGATGTCAGTTAAAGAGCAGGTCTTATAGTATGAAGGAACATCAATGCTCTTACTCCCTTTGATCTCTAACCTCGCCTCATCAGGAGTGTTTCAACCATGGGTGTTCATTTGCCATTGAATCAAGTTAGAGCTGGGGCGTGCTACAACGGTGGTCCTCAGCCTTGGCTCCCACAGTGTAGTCATTCAGTGGGCTCCACCCCACACCCAATGAGTCACCACCTCCCCAGGCGATTCTCATGTGCAGCCACGGTGGAGTATCATGAAGTACAGAGACCATCTCATTTGGAGGAGCTTCAGGGTCATTGACTTCAATGAGAAAGCTTGCTTTAGAAAAATCCAGATTCTAGGGCACCTGGGTGGCTCGGTCAGTTGAGCATCTGACTGTTGATTTCAGCTCAGGTCATGATCTCAGGGGAGAGAGATCCAGCCCCAGGTTGGGCTCTGTGCTGAGTGTGGAGCCTGCTGAAGATCTCTTTCTCTCTCTCCCTCCCCTCTTCCCCACCCCACCCCCACTTGCTCTCTCCCTCTCTAAATAAATAAAAAATTAAAAAAATTCAGATTCCAAAAATTCATCCCTAAACCCCTCGGAATCTGTGGAGATGAGCAGAGCCATTTGTAAATCCCCAAGTTGCCTGACCAAGTAGAGAACCAATGATCTGGCTTTCTCTTTTCACTGTATACAGGAGGGAGCAGCAGCCCACAGACGAAAACGACTTTTCCAAGCCTGTCTCTCCCAGGGCTTCAGTTCCTTCTCCTAAACACAGTGCTTGACCATAGAAGACACAGAATAAATGTTTACTGACTGAAAAGTTGTTGAATGGCTTTCACCTTATTTCTTAAGAGAGGCTTCATATCCTTGTGGTTAAATTAGGAGGCTCTGGAGCCAGACTTCCTTGGTTCAAATCCTGAGTCTGCCACATATTAGCTCTGTCACTTTGGGCACAAATTACCTAACATTCCTGTCCCCATTTTCTCATCTGTGTCATGAGAATTACACAGAAACTACCTCATAGGATTGTAAGATTAAATGGAGTTAATTCAGTTCATGAGTTGAAAGAATCAGCAAAGAAATACAGAGTACTTGCTTTTACCTGTTGTTTACCTGGAATTCAAGTTTAACTGGGTGTCCTGTATTTTTATTTGCTAAATCTGGCAACCTTCTCACTTAAGAGACCTAGAAGTATGCCTAGCGAGTACTAATAAGTGTTGGCTATTATTATTTTTTGATATTTATTATTGACACCACTCCATTCCAAGCCTCTCAGAGTAAAGAGCCCTTCAGTCCCTTATTAATTTGGCTTCTAGTAATGTTATTGCATGAACATTCAGAGGATAGATTAGAGCTTTTCATTTCTAAGCAAACACTCCCTCAAAAATAATTTCAGGTTAAAAACAAGATCATAGTGGGAGTATTTAAAATAGTTAATGAGATGTTTTGTGACATTTCACATGTTTGAGAAGCTCTCATTTCCATAAAAGTAGGGTAATTATAAATTATTTTGTGCTCAAAAGAAGGTCCACTCAGTAGCACCTTCTCACGCCAGTTCAGGTTACCAGAATCGCTTCTAGGAAATTAACCCTTATTAATGGAACTTCCCTCTATTTTGTTTTCAAGATGGTGTCAGAAAATCAGCATTTGAATCTTGTATCTACTACTAATTAGCTGTGTCTTTTAGGGGCCAAGGTATTTTTTGTTACAGAAACTTTGTTTTCTTATTTTGAAAACAGGGCCACCATATCATGTGGTCTCAGATTCCTTTAAAGGCTGTTGACTCTACCCTCCATTTCCCAGTGGGGTCCCGTGTCTGAGCAGAAAAGGCAACCAGCAGGGCAAGAAAGCAATGTGTACTTGCAAACACACATTGCATTGCTTATTACCAGCCCAAGAGTAAAACCAGACAGAATCCATTGTTTTGGAGCCCCAGAGCACACAGTACAGCCCAAGGTTCTCAGCCAAGGCTGTCCATTGGAATCACCTGGGGAACTTCCAATTAAATGTTCACACGTGTCTCCATTCCCAGAGATGCTGAGCCCGTGGGTCTGGGGAGGAGTCAGGCACACTTAAGCCGCCTTGCTGTTGCTAGTATGCGGCTGGGGTTTAGAACCGCTGGCCTACTGGGCCCTTATGAGCTCAGCTTTTATCTTCTCAGGTCGCTCTCAAATTCACCCCAAATCCTCCAAGTTGGGGTTCACAGGATTGCATGGCATATTGCTCCACGTCGTTTGATTTCCATTTGCCTGTGGCTCTGCTAATTACAGTGCAATTAGCATGAAGAGAGAGCCCCATGCAGGGTCAGCTCAGAAGTGGCAGTGGCGTGGAGTTACTCTTGGCTGCGCCCTCTGCTTCTCTTGGCTGGACACCCTGTTTTCAGCTCTTCTCACTCTTGAGGTCACACGAAAGTAAAGTGAAGCCTCCCCACACCGTGACTTACAATCTCGCTGTCCAGGATACATTCTCCTTAACCCACCAGGTTAGTACATTTCATGTCTTTTATTACTATGAAATAGTTAGAATATATGAAGAGGATGTTAATTTAACAAACCAGCGAGCAGCCACTACGGTCTCCCAGAGTGAATGCATTGGACACTTTGTTCCACCTTTCCTTGTGGCCTTCCCTACTTTCATTTTCTCCCAGGTGTTCTCACCCCTATAAAATCGGTGAGCCCTGCTCTCATCCATGTTTGAGCCCTTCTGTATAAGCAAGCATTAATAAACAACTTAGGTATTGTTTTGTATGTTTTTAAAAACACACGTAAATGAAATCACATTGAACCCTATTCCGCAGCTTACTTTATTCACTTGGCATTTTGAGATTAATCTAAATTCAGTTTATTCATTTTAACAGCTGTCTAATGATCCATTATGTTAATATCTAACACTTTATTTATCCATTCTAGTTTATTTTGTTTCTACCAACATAACATTTAGAATATGTCTAAACACACATATGCATGTATAAATGATCTTGCTGGCGAAAGAGTCTACTCTTTCAGGAAAAATGTGTAATTATACACCCAGAGGTATGTGTGGTCATTGACACATTGCATGCTTATCGCACTGCAGTCCTGTGTTAAATATCTCTAAAGCTTAATTTCTTTCTTAATTTTAAGTAAAAAAGAAACATTAGAAGTTCTAACATCTCTTCCCATATCTCAGTGGGATTTTTTTGAGCACATCTTGCTTTGGAGGCCATTGCTTCAATCAAATGCATTTTATATATTTATTAATGTTTTTCCCATCCTCCAATATGAGAGGATTCACTTCTGATCAATATAACTCATCATTATCTCACCAGCTGTGTGTGTCTTTTAAAAAGTGTTCTCTCACTGTTAAAACAAGCCCACACTGCATTCCACACATTCTCTCTCCTCATCTCCACCGCCTCCCCTCTCCATCGTGCTTTAAAAATTGTACAATCCAGTCAGGTTCCAAGTTCCCATTAATTTCTCCTGATAGCTAAAAGTCATGTTCCTTCCAATTAGCATGTTTCTGTATTTAGTGGTGCAACTAACATAGTGTGAGGTTGATCTGTTGTAACTCCTTGGATAAAAGTTACCAGAAAGAGACTACTTACACTACTAAAATTCCTTGAAATGCTCCTCTTCCCACCTCACTATGTCTGAAACAACCTCTGGCTCCCCAGGGGCTGGAAAAGTGGTTGCAAAATCATTCCTGTGATTCCACCTGCTAGAGGCCACAGCTCAGATCTGGCTGATTAGAAATGCCTTTGCAGGTGATCTCAGCCTAGTTTTAAGGACATGTTGATTGACTTGGTTGATAAATCACTTGAAGCACGGTAGGGAATTGCCAGTCTGTGGGTTTTTTGGAGAAGGCTTTTCTGAATTATAGATGATTGCAGCCTTGACAATATGGATTTGGATTGTAACTAGGGGGCTAATGGTCTGGAAGACTGTGGGTTGCCTCGGGATAAGTTAGGGTTCATTAGCAGGCTAATGTGTGTGTGTGTGCGCGTGTGCACGCACACCTCTTTTGGGAGGGATCTTCACTTTCTCAGCCCATTCTGCTAGCTGTTCATCTTATTTTAGGGTTGGGAGACACATTTCCATTCCAAATAATATAAAATCTGATAGAAGCTGAAAAATGGATCAACAGACCCAAGATTCAAATTCTCGGTTACCCACTTAAGGATAGTGAGAATTTGAAAAATGGCTTAATTTCTCTGTATCTTGGCTTCCTGTTCTGAAGAATGGGGACACAGATAATATTTTCCTCTTATCATCGTGAGGATTAAGTGGGAGAATGTGAAGTGCTCTGTGCAGCATACGAGCTGAATAAATGGTACCCATGGGTGGCATCTACTCTTCATCTGTTTTATGCATCTTGTTTGCTCGAATTCAGACCTCAGCATGGCTGGACACCACAGAGGAAACTGCACGGTGCCTGGCATCCAACAAGCACTCAACACATGGTGGTGGCAAAAAGTGTGATCTCTGAGTGGTTGTTGGCACTTACTGTTGGACATTTTAGATGTTCACCCTCGTAGTTGGTTTAATTCTTTGAGTTTAAATTTTGTTGATTGGCACTCCTTGTTGTACTGCTTTGACAGCTGATTTTTGAGATTATTAAGGTCTTTGAGAGAGGAGAGGCATGGCTTACACGTGAACTCAGATTTTTTTCAGCCTAGATCTTTGCTACTCAAAGTGTGGTCTGGAGACCAGCAATATTGGCAGCACCAGGGAACTTGTTACAAATACGGAATCCCAGCACCCTCAGAACCTAGTGAATCGGAATCTGTATTTTAACAAGGCCCTTAGGTGATTTGTAGATACAATAAAGCTTGAAACCGATTTACCTAAATATTTATACTACACATGAAAACATAGCTCCACTGTCCTTAGATAGATGTGTCCTCTGTGCATGCTGACTCTGTCTCTAGCAGGCACTGTAGGAAAGTGGGTGGGCCAGACTCAACGTTACATTAAAGCACCACCTGTTGAGTAATCTGCAAGATCTTTTCAAATGACATGAGCCACTTAAACAAGTTACTGGCTATTTTGTCAATAGGTGAGTAGCTGATGGCAGTTTTGTTCACGCATTTTTCACATGGCCCTTGAATGATCCATAATTTTCTGGGCCCACTGCCAGACAAAATTACCAGTATTACACCATGTGACGATAACACCAAAGTAGGGGCTCCATGCATTTCAGTTTATGACAATTTAGAAGACTTCAGTGGAGCATTTGTTTTCTATGTGATAAAACTTTCCTTGGGGGAATTTCTTGTGGTTATGATGTCATTTCACTGATGCCCTCGAGTTTTTCAGAGGTTCAAATGTACGGGCTATCCATGAGGTCCCACAGACAGACACAAACCTAGGAGTCATTCTTGACTCATTACCATCTTCACCATCATCATCATCCCCATCTTCATTCTTTTTGGTACATAGTTATGAACTCCAAAGGTCCTTGTGTGTTACCATCCACTTCCGTCTGCTTCATTGTTTCTTACCCTAAACTGTTCATTTCTTCATTCTTACTAAACAAGGACTAAAACCTTAATCCTGTCATTGCCAGCAAATGAGTGTGATGCTCCAACCAAAGAAATTAACCAGATACAGATACTTTCATTGTAACTGACATATGCATTATTCAAAAAGTGGTTAATGTCCAGGGAAGGAACCTATTCAGAGAGCACAATTCCTTACACTTAGAGAATCAAGCCTCTTCCAGATGTTGATGAGAGCATAAATGAAATATGAAATAATCTTTCAGAAGCCTCTTATCATTACATTGTCTATTTAATAAAAATATTCCCTGGTGTTCATTATAATTGGGTATTGTCTGTTTAATATTGTCTATATGGTATATTGTCTGTTGAATAAAAATACTGAATGGTGTTAATTATATTTGGGTGAAAAGAATCAATCTTTCATATTCATTGAAAGACATAAATCACCCAAATTCTGCAAGTTGAGTGAATGCTGAATGGGGAAATATCTCTTTTTTGCTTGTTCTAAATTTGCTTCTCTTTATTTTCTCAGGGCGTCTCTTGTCTTTGTGTGATTCAGTGTCTTTAGCAAAGAGACAATTGCTTTTCCCTCTTCCTTGGAGCACGTGAACATCAGAGAACTAGCCTGCCCTCCCTCCCCAGATTCCACCCTACTTCATATTTTTGTGAAGGATCTAGTGGACACAAGTCTTTCAAAGGAAGCCCAAGCTAGTTGTAAAAGGCAGAGTACGTCTGTCTTTCAAAGGAAGCCCAAGCTAGTTGTAAAAGGCAGAGTACGTCTGTCAGTGTGGCGCTAAGCCAACAGTAGTAAAGATAAGGGACGTGTCTAGAGTGGAGGTGTCAAACTGGGTAGATCATCAAAGATATGTGTGCATTTGGTTCGTGTTTTAGTATAGTAAAATTTTAGCCCCACGCCTAGATCAGGGGGTCCTCAAGCTTGAGTATGCATCAGAACTCACATGGGATGTTAGTTAAAATACAGTTTGCTGGGCCCCGCACCCTGAGTTTCTGATCCAGAAGGTCTGGGAGGTTCAGAGAATGTGCATTTCTTGCAGGATCCCAGGTGATGCTGATGTTGCTGGTCTGTGGACTGTCCTTTGAGTACTTCTGCTGTACAAGTTCTGAGTAGGCATATTCCGAGACTTGAGAATGCACACATCTACCATGCATCTTATGGAACCATGTACCCAAACGTTCAAGACCACCAATGCAATGCATGCTTATTCTGAAGCTAGCACTGTGCTCGATTCAGCACAAAGGGTATAGTAAGGGCAGGTCCCACTTGCTTCTGGAGCCTTATCCTCCATGATCCCCTAACTCTGCTTTGAGTCCCAGCTCTATCAAGCCTCTTACAGTTCCCCAAATTCAAAGCTGGCCTGCACCTTCACATCTTTGCACATGGTTTTTCATCTGCCCAGGATACTCTTCCCTGTTTCTCTGTTTCATCCTTCAAAATGCTGTTCCAATGCCATATTCCTCAGTATCACTCTCCCCTAAGGAGATTTTGCCCTTCTTTAAGGAAACTTTCCCTTAAGGAAATTACAATTTAGAGGCCGTTAATGAACAACTACAGATTGTGATACCGCCTCTGTAGTTTGCTGGAGTTTACACATATTTCAATGTTGGGCTTATTACCTACTACTGATATAGTTGTTTTCTTATGCCTTATTCTCCCCTTAGACAAGTGGCCCCTTGGAGCGCCAAACCCACACCTTTTCATCTCTGTGTACCCAGTTCCTACAGAGAGTTGGTCACATGCTTGAGCATTTTCCAAATGTTTTCTGAGTTCAATATAACAGTTCTTCTTCCCAAAGGGAGAACAATCTTATACAAACACTAGTGCAGCAGATGTGAAAACCTAAATTATATTATTAGTTGGCATCAGAATTCCTTTTATATATTGGGACTATTTTTGTTGAGAGACATCCCTTGAGAAGCCACTTGCAGCTTTAAGTAAAGCTCAGAGTGCCTGGACTTCAGGGGAAAAAAAGTTAAGGCAATGAAAGAAAAGGCTACGTGGCTTTGTGTGAGATGAAGGAAAGGTGGCTTTGCTCTTGGGGTAGAGGGAGAAGGAACACAGAAGAAAGGGAAATAGAAGAGGGAAAGTGAAGTGTTAAAGAGATTGAGAGAGAGGAAACTGCGTCAGTGAAGTGGGGTGGGGCTCAGGCAGGAGATGGAATGAAGTGGCCCGTAAAAATTCTCTAGTCCCAGGATGACCAAAGTATTTCAGTAATAGTTGAAGGGCTTTTTTATTACTTTGGGAACTTTTCTGTTGTCTGCCCTGTGCACCCTGTAATTTTCAATAGAATTCACCACTCACAAATACCTTTCTACAGGTGCTTTTGTTAGTGTTTACTTTTGAGAAATAAAGGAAGAGGCCGAGTTTGGGGTCTGGGTTAGCACAATGAGGACTGCAGCCATGATTCATGGAACAGTGGCAAGATGATGTGACATGAAGTGATTCCATTGAATCAGCATGCCACTTGGTCAAGAAATACCCACTGGGCATGACTAAGTGCTGGACACTCTTACAGAACTAGGGATACTGCAGTGAACCCATTGGAAAAGTCCTTGATCCCATGGAGTTCATGTGCAGGGGAGAGACATTTAATGTAACTGCGGTGCTGAGTGCTAAGAAGGAAAATTAAGGAGGGAAAGATGATGGCGTTGTGATGGTACATGGTGGTCAGAAAGCCTCTTTGAGGAGGAGACATTGGAGCAGAGACCTGAATTAAATGAGAGGGTGAGTCATAGGCTTTCTCGGTAAGAGAGCTTGGGGCCGTGGGAACCAGTGAAAAAGGCACTGAGGTGGAGAATGGTTGGCCAAACTGAGAGCAGCAAGTAGCAAATCTGGAGCAGAGTGAGTGCAGGGAGGAGTGGAAGGAGAGGGGGGTTGGCCAGACAGGAGGGGGCATATCACGTGGGCTGTGGAACGGCAAGAAAATCTGGATTTCACTGTGAATGGGGTGAGGTGTGGGATGGGGAACCATTGGAGGGTTTGGAGCAGATAAGTAACATGATCTGATTTGATGTTGGGTTTTTTGTTTTTTTTTTTTTTTAATCCGATTTGAATTTGTAAAGGTTTTTTCTGGCAGCTCTGTGGAGAGTAGACCATAAGTGGTAAGGAAGTGGGGAAGGACAACAGAAATGCTGAGGAAAGCCATGGAATTGAACTTCCCCTGGCTATGGAGTTGAGGTTTATGTTCATCTTCTATAGATGTCATGTGGTTGGGAGACACTCCGGACACTCAGATTTAGTACTGCTACTTCTATTATTTACGATTACTACTACGACTAATCGTAATGATATTACTACCATCACTATTACTGCTGCTAGTACTACAGAGTCATAAACATCCATTGTGTAGCAGAACCTTTGAAGAGTGATTTGCATATATTAACGATCTCATTCACTTCTCTCAACAACCCTATGGGATAGGAGCTATTTTTAATCCATACTTTACAGATGAGGAAACTAATGCTGGGACATGTTCAGTGAGTTGCCCAAGGTTACGTGACTATTACATGATCGCAATGGGGCTTGCCCTTAAGCTTTTCTGACTCCAAAGCTTGAAATTCTTATTTCTATTCAGTAATGACAAAAAGCAAAAAATTAAGTGTGAATGCAAACAACACATATAGGGGGAATAACCAGCTGAATAAAGGCTCATGCATTCAGCAAGTCATTTGTGTGAGACAACCGTAAGAAACAGAGGAGACATCAGCAGGAGTGAAGGCAGAGGGAAGAGCCCTGTGAGAGGGAGTGCATAGAGGTGACGGAGAGAGGAGGAACTGCATGGGGGAAGGGGGTATGATGCCTGCAGAGATGTACAGGTGGAAAAGCATAGTGGTTAGGAACATGAGCTCTGTAATGAAAAACCATATCAACACTCCAGGTCCCCACTCACCCACTGAAACAACCATGGGCCAGTTCCTTGACCTCCCTGTGCCTAGACTTTGTCATCTGTAAATGGGAGTAAAAGCAGTACTGTCTCTATTGGGATGTAAATGAGATAAAGCACAAAGAGCTCCTACATAGGATGCTTAGCAGAGGGGTGCCTGGGTGGCTCAGTCAGTTGGGCCTCCATCCGACTCTTGGTTTCTGCTCATGTCATGATCTCCTGGGTCGCGAGATTGAGCCCTGCATCTGGCTCTGCGCTCCACAGGGAGTCTGTTTCAGGGTTCTCACCCTCTGCCCCTGCGCTCACTTGCTCTCTCTCTCTCTAATTTTTTTTTAAAAAGATGCTTAGCATATAGCAAATACTCCAAAAAAGTTCAGCTATTATTAATTTAGAGAGAACTAGATAAAATTGAGAAACATTTAGGATTTTTTGGTTGATTAGAGGATGAGAAGATTATGACATGAAGGCTTCTGGGTTAAGCAACTGAAAGGATATTGGTGCCCTTAACTGAAATGGAAGACCCAGTTGAAGATTCAGACTTTTTCAAGACAACATAAAAGTGTTAGGGAAATAGGACTCCTCTCTCTAGAGCTAAGAATGAAAGAAAGAAAGATGGGCAAAGAGGTATAAAAGAAATGAAGATGGTGGATTTTCTCAATCTTTAAGGGAGAAATGAAATCATCCACGAGTGTGGGAAATGAAGGAGGAACAGAGTGTGTTAGACAAAAGTAAGAATAGTT
This sequence comes from Ailuropoda melanoleuca, assembly GCF_002007445.2. NCBI lineage: Eukaryota > Metazoa > Chordata > Mammalia > Carnivora > Ursidae > Ailuropoda > Ailuropoda melanoleuca. Next base: position 27,999,187 of record NC_048227.1, read on the forward strand.
AACACAGCTATGATGTTAGCGTGAATCTCCCCCAAACAAAACCTGAGACAAGAACTTGGGTGCAGGTAGTTAATGTGACAGTTTTGCTCCAAAAGTAGGCAGGGAGAGTAGGGCAAATGAGCTGAGAGAGGAAGGAAAGTTGATAAAGGGGGTGTTATATTGAGATGATTTCCACAATGGACAACCAGAAAGTATCTTGCTGGGGATCCTCGGAGAAACTGTGGAGAATAAACCTCAGAATGTCCCCTCTTGCGGGCATTAGTCACTGACTCCCATCTCCCATTGGCTGAGGGTTGTCATATCGGTGTTCACTCCCCTGTGTTTCTAGGATCTGCCTGTGTGTGCCCTGAGGGAGCTGCCACCATTCTGAAAAAAGACCCGGGACAGAAAAGTGGAGAGACACAGTGGGGACTTGAGACAGGACATGGGCCATGACCCTTCTCTGTAGCTAAAGTCACAACTGGACTGAGGGAAAGTGACACTGGGCACCAGTGGCATCTGCTAGAGAAAGTAGCGAGTGATAAACTTCAGATCTTACAAAAATTCTGAAATGTGTAAGTGCCTTTAGTATGATTTAATATATGAAGAGCTGCAGCTCAGAAGGTGAAAGTAAGTTGGCAGATGGGGGTTTAAACCCTTACGAGATGGAATCCAAAATATACATACTTTTCCCACCCACCGTGCTGCCAACTTTCCAAAAAAAAAAAAAATCTATTAAAATGGAAATGGCAATGGCACTAATGGGCCAATTCTCCCCAGTACTAATTATTGGAATTTTGCTGACTTATTGTTCTCCAGACCAGGACCTAAAAATACCCGTTTCTTAAGAGACTGGATACACAGACTCTAAAGAGGAAAATGACAGCCACAGAGAATCCAAAATTGGATACCCTTCTCCAGCTGAAGTCCAATGAATGGGAGTTGTATTTCTCCACCCAATCAAGAAATTCTTTACCTCCAGGGATATGTAGCTATTAAAGTTCAGGCTTCCAGCCTCAGAAGAGGAATTCCAAAAATTCCATCTGTAATCTGCTTAGCTCAGCATATGCCCAGTGAAATGAGGTATTTTTCTGTTTCCCTCATTCTGACAGATCTTTCTAACACTATTTGGCCCTGAAACACCTTGTCTTCTAGATCTGTCAACTGCATAGTGTTTTCTTTTATCTGTGCAGAAAACAGCACAGAAAGTGGGTGTTCTAGCTGCTGTTGACAACTGGAGCTCATAGCCCTCAACAGTGTGACTTAGGCCAGGCATAATGGGCAGGAGAGGCTCCAACCCTTCTCTAACCTGAGACCATTCATTGGATGATTGAAGCACTTAGAATCGTGCTGAATCTGTGAGCATTCTGAAAAACAGAATAACGTTCTCTTATGATCTTTGTGTCCTGCAGTATGAAAAGGAAAAGAAAGGGGAAAGGATGGGTGTGTATGTGGTGGGCGGGGGTTGCGGGGGATTTATTAAGCATTTACCTATGCCAGCTATATCCTCTTAGATTATTTCATCTAATTCCCACAAGTTTGCAACACATCCAGGAAAATTAGGGTGAATTTTTAAGGTTCAAAGACCCACGCTCAAAGCCAAGATTTGGAGGCAGGTGGCTGGCTTTAAGCCCAGACAGCAAATATTACCACGCATGCTGCCACTTCCTCTCCTGCCCTCAGGTAGACATCACTAATCAATCAGGCCTTTTACTCCACTGATTTTAGAATCCTTTTCATCTCACTGTCCCATCCACGTTGTCATTACCAATCAAGCAGACAGTAGTAAGAGCCAACTGAAATCCTTCCCAAATGGTAAATACCAAAGATTTGCCGGCAGCGGAAAGATCTTCAAGGGAGGCCACGCCCATCACAGAGGCGTTACCATCACTGTCCAGATCAATCTGAAAAGTCATCTCAAGATGACTGTTGCCCCTACACTCCCACCAGGATCTCCCTTTGATTGTAACAAGGAGGGCTGCACACAGCTATCCTCCCATCCCCCAACGGCAACCACTGACAAGATGTCAATGCATTTTCTCCTTCCAGAAATGTTACTTTTCATTTGAACTTAACTGTGCTCACACTGCAGCTGCATTTCAAATCCTGATCTCCCATACCGTAATAAACTCTCCATTTGTTAATTTTTACCGCTGCTCCAGATCTATGAAGTCAGAGAATCAGACCATGCATTCCCTTCTATTTTCCTGCACCCTGTGGCGTAGAATAGTTTTTCGAAGGAGACTTAAGAAATGGGCGTTGCTGCTCAGCTTGGGCAAGGCAGAGGGTTTGCGGTGGGTGAAGAAATGCTTTGGTGTTAGAACCTGGAGTTCTCCTTCGCTGTCACATCCCCCCTCCATGCTCATGATTGATATTAATCTCTCCAGCCTCCTTTGATGTCAGCAAAACCATTTTATTTGGGCAGTAGCCAGAAGGACCGTGGCTGATTCACCACCTGTTGTCATTTTCCCTTCTTCCTCCAGCAGTGAATTTAGAAGAACTCTTCACAGGGTGGCAGTGTGTTTGCTAGGGCACTGCAGTTCCCTGTGTTTGATCTCCTGTTTCTTGCCTGGAGCTTGTATTTCAGACTAGAGTAAATTATTTACTGGTGTAACAACCAAGTCTTGTGTTATTCAAAGTATAAACCTGATGTATTGGAGCAATCAGACCTCACCAGCTGACACTGTTTATGCTTTGCAGATATAGACACAGATCAAAAGGATGAATCATAATTATCCCAACACCTCCATTTTGCTAAGTGCAAGAGGGGGAGATGCAGTTTTCTCTCCTGACTATGAACCTCAGGAAATGAACAGCAACTTGGGCTAGTGTCTGTTGACTTCTCCTCCCCAGAGCCATCACAGCCTGGAAAGAGGAGGGTGGCCGGGGACAGTCAGCTCTGGGGCTGACATTAGCACTGTTCTGGCTTCCTTCCTTTGCACTTTCAACGGGCTTGGCACATCAGCAGTCCTTGGTCTGTACTTCTCCTCGCAGTATGCTGTACTTGTTTCGCTTCCTTTCTCTTCTCTGCTTCTCCGCAGTCCATGAGCTCCTGGAGGGCAGGAAACCAATGTACACAGAAGAGAGTGCTTATATGGAAGCAGCTAGCATTTGCTTTCCTTAGTAGCTTTAACGTTGTCTGGCTAGAAGCCTTTTTTGTCCAACTGCTGGGCAGCCCACTTTGGGATGGAGAAAATAAGTGACTAGAAGCAGGCAGTGTGGGTAAGGGGCTTAGAGGCTAGGCTTTGGAGTGATGTAGATCTGGGTTTGGGTCCTGGCTCTGCCACTTTTGCTGTGTGACTTTGAGAATATTACTTAATCTCTCTGATTCCCAATTTCTTCATCAGATGATGGGGATTGTTATGAAAATTAGTTCATACAAATTCATATAAAAGAATTCACTCCTATAAAGAATGTAGCATAGTACTTGTACGTAAGTGTTCAATAAGTGATAGTCATTATTACTGTTTGGGAACATCTGCAAGGCTTTTATAGGTCCAAGAAATACTGCTGGTAGAAGGTATGAGGACATAATGTTCTCTGGAACAGCTGGGTTCTGTGCAAACTGAAGTCTTCCTCGATCTGACTTTGGCAAGGCCTCTTTTGGAGAATGAAAGGGATTCTGTGTAATAAGGAGCAACATCTGAAAACCAGCCATTCAGGGAGTCATTCTGGGTTAATATCCCAGTGCTTGCCCTTTACCTCATCGCCTCCCTCTCTCTCTCTGCAAAAATGAGTATGGCAGTTAAGCGTACCTTAGAATGACTGGTGCCTCTGGGGCCTGAAGTCACATCGGGAAAGGATCCACTTCCTCAAAGGTGTCTCTGCCTTTAGGGTGCAGAAGCACGGAGCCGACACTCCCAAGGATGGCTCTGAGAGGACTGAGCCCTGAGGCTGGATGGGGTCCAGGCTCAGCTCAGTGGACATCAGTTTTGGGTCTTCCAGAGAGCGCTACTAAAAATAATGAAACCCCTAAATTCTGCAAACCTTCTAAGGAACTCAGTCTGTTTTTATATGTGACCTGGTCCCTCCTATCCAGACCAGATAAACATGAGACCCCTTTATCTGCTCATTTAAATCAAAGTAACCCTCCCTACATGAGATTTATTACCACATTTTCATGGTTCTAAGGCACCCCATTTGTAAGACACATCACTGATTTGATAGCACCTTTCTGGAAGAAAAATACAAAAATAAATGTGCACATCAATTGTCAGTTGTGCTTTGAAAAATGTTAAAATGTGGAAAGATGTACAACTTGGAATAGAAGAAAAAATTAGTCATGCTAACTTAATGGGCACTTGTTGCAACAGAAATGCTAGAGCTGTCAGCGGATTAGGAAGCCCAGCAGTGGCTGTGTAGTAGGAGAGTTCCCAGCCCCCCATCCTTTGTCGATCTCTGTTCCACGGTCCTCACGAACCCTGCGCCTGGCCTCCAGAAAAATCTGGTGCTTACCTGGTGATATCACACACATCCATATTATCTGTCCCCTATGACTCCAACCTCTCTCTGCAGCTAGACAAATTTTTTATTTTCTGCAGAAAATCAGACCACTATCGTGGGAAACTTCTGCCCCTTTAACTCACCATGTGTTAACGTGGTGGGGATTAAGACACCGTATCAGGCAACAGGAAACCCTACATTGATGACTGCTTTGCAAACCTCATTGGCATTTTGCTGGAGGGAACTAGAAGGACAAAGGGGGTTGATATTTACCATATGAAATTCTCCATGAGAATTATATGCCTCTTATTTATCTCTTTGGTTAAAAACCAAATTTATTTCCTTGGTTAGTGCCTGCGTGTGAGAGGGGAGTGTTTGAGTATGCCCTTGGGGGCCACTAACCCACCCACTGTGGGTGTCCACTGGCAAAAGGGGAGTGTTAGTCCATAACAGATGGAGAGGGAGAGAAGAGCTGCGGAGGTCACAGAGCATACAAGTGAGGGAATCGTGTAACAGTTAGAAGGATGAAAGTTGTTCCACGCGTCTTTCTCTTCTCAGACCTATCAGATCTACAGAGGTATGTCGGGTTTCCATGATGGTTGTACATAAGCCCACCATCCTGAGCATCATCTGATTGGACTGGAGCTGATCACATGGTTCAAATAGGGCCAATCAGATTCTTTCTAATAGAATTCAGAATCCAATCAAGCAGCAGCCTTTCAGTCTCTATCTGTGGTTGGCTAAGAGTGCCAGTTACGAAGTCCGACACGTGAGCAGCCCTCCACCACTTCTTAGCTGTCCTTAGGCAGGTAACCTAACTGCTGAGCCCCCTTGGTTCCCTACCTTGAAAACTAATAAGGGCATGGCAGCGCCCACACCATCTAAGATGCTTGGCACGCTGTTCTTTGCATGTAAAAAGTGCTCAGTAACTACTAACATTGTTTTAGTTTCCTATGAATGCCATAACAAGTTATCACAAACTTAGTGGCTGAACACAACACAGATCACTTATTTAACCATTCTGTAGGTTAGAAATCCAACACCGCTCTCACCCTGTGATTGTGTGATTACGTTGAGCCCACCTGGATAATCCAGGCTAATCTCCTTACTTTAAGGTCAGCTGATTGGCAACCATAATTCAATTAGTAATCTTAATACTCCTTTGCCACAAAAATGTAGCACCTTCACGGATTCTGGAGATTAAGATATGGACATCTCTGGGTAGGCATTATTCTGCCTACCACAATTATATAAAAAAAAAAAAATTGGGAGCTCTGGGGAAATAGTACAAAGTAGAGATGATGAAAAAGAAGCAACTCTGCGGAGAGTGAAGACAAGCCAGACACGTAGAGTTCTGCGGCCTCCCAGTTCCCCAGCCCAGCCCTCATGGGCTCCTATCTTCATCCCTTCACATGGCTTCCTGAAACGCCTCATGATCATTACAGCAAGTTCTCTCCCTCCATTAAAAAGACTTTTTTTCTTTCTTTTTTTTTTTTTTTTTTTGGCTGACTGGCTCAAGCAAGTTTAAGTGGGCTGGGTTGCTAATACTTAATTAGGGGTGCCTGGGTGGTTCAGTTAAGCATCCAACTCTTGATTTTGGTCATGATCCCAGGGTGGTGAGATTGAGCCCCACTTGGGGCTCTGTGCTCAGTGAGGAGTCTGCTTGAGATTCTCTCTTTCCCTCTCCTTCTGCCCCTCCCCAATTCTTGTGTGTGTGCACGTGCACTTGCTCTCTCTCTCAAAATCTTTAAAAAAAAAGTTTTAACAATTGGGATATTGATAAGATGGCAATGTTCCCAGTAATAGGGTTCTGTCCCACAACTACTCAGCAATGAATCCTATCGCAGTGACCACTGATATAAAGACATTACTCAGCCAGTGTCCATCTGCTCTTCACTCTCCATGTATAACATACCATTGAGGCACACACCACAGTTGCGATATCTTGGGATTTGGTCCTCGGGTGATGAGTTTGTCTCCTTTTTTAGGTACAAAATACTCATCTAGAGATGACCTGGGCCTTTTATGTCAGCCAGTGGCATCTAGATACATAAAATTATACCACTCTTTGATAACCGACTACAGGATTTTAGCTGAGCCAAGTCCACATTCGTATCTTTTCTTTGTCCAGGAGTGTAATGCTCTCTTGAAAGGTGTTCTCAGGCTTCCTCTTCCACAAAGACATTCAGGTGCAGGATTTCTGGAGTATTGGCCTTGCAGTGTGCGATTGAACTTGGAACTGGGTTGTGGACAGACTTGAGGAAATGTGCATTTGAATCCTAACTGTGCCTCCTATAAGCTCTGGGAGCCCATGCAAGCTACTGAGGCTCTCTTAGCCTCAGTACCCTCCTTGTATAAAATGGACATAATGTTTCCCAACTCAAAGGATTGTCATGGGAATTAAATGGGAATTTTGTGCCTGACCTAGAGCCTAATGCACAGCAAATGCTCGAAAGTGGCAGCTTTCACTCATTTTATTTGGTTGAACCAGGAATCAAAACACATCTCGGGTAGTACCTTTTCTCATACCACCAAGAAAAGAACTAAAAGGAAGTTCAAGAAGTGCAATACATGATTTTCCTTTGGTTTTTTATTGTTTTTTAAAAGAGAAGTAAGCCTTTATTTCCTCGTTCACAAGAAAAGCTTGCTGAATTTGTTGCTTTTTGGTGATCCTTTGGTTCTTCTTGAGTCTTGCGTGAAGGCAGAGAGTAGAAGAAAACCAGAAAACCAGAGATCTGAGTGCCATATCTGTATAGCACAATGTGAATAAATTTCAAAAACCTAATGAAATGGAAGAAGGTAAGAAACAAGATGGGATTTATAGCATAATACCATTTATGTGAATGCAAAACATGCACACACAAAGACCATATTTTCTCAAGGGTACAGGTGTATTTTAAATGTATACAAAATACAGAAGGTGACTTGAAGGATATATATTATGTTCACTAGTGTGGGGAGCTGGTAGAGAAAAAGAGGAAATAAAAATTAAAAGAAAATAGGCTCCTACCACTGGATGATAATTATAACATGCCATGAATGGGAGAGTATTCCATTTCCTCTCTATATATTTATATTCTATATATAGTAGGATAAATATGAATTATGATAAAACCAAGATCTAAATAATGGCCAAAACAGACCTAGTGGCCAAGTCCACAATTCCATCATTCCCTTCTGTGTTCTTCCCTGAACTTATTGAGTTAGAAAAGCTCTGATTCTGCTCTGATTCATACTCAGTGAGTTTCTTGGGTGATATCATTAAAAGTATAATAATTGTAGGGTTTTCCTGTGAATGGAAGGGTACATATTAGTGATGGAATGTCATTTGTCTCCACCAATGGTAATGTTTTGAAAGCCGTGGGCTCTGAGACTAATAGTGACCCCTAAGGCTGTGGCAGAAAAGATCATGGTCTTCAGTGCCCTGGACTCTAAGCCAACTCTCGCTTTTGTACAATGAAACGATGATTAATTTCATCCAAATTATCCTTTCTCTCCCTGTTAATCTGCCATGTTTTTCTGAACATTTTTCTATGGATTAGTACTGATGTTCAGGGTTCCTTGGAGAGAACAAGCAATGTAGCAAAAGCCTCCCAAGGTGTGTACCGATGCTCTTCTCCTGTTGATCTAATTAAAGATCATGATGCCTAATATAATTAGTTCAGTCGGCCTTTCTGTCTGGATGGTTCTTACACTTTTAGGCATGTAAGCACCAGAGCTAAATAACTCTGGGATAATGAATTGCAATTCTGAAGGAAATGGCTTTCAGGGTACAAATATGTGAATCAACTAGGACATTAATTATAGGATTTCCTTTTTTTTCCCCAAGCAATTGATGCTTATTTTCATCTTAGACTTTTTTTCATCTAGAGGGCAGACACCCAGTGCCATTTTGTGGATCATGCTTTAAATTCTTGACTTAATGGACTGTCCAGAGCACAGGTGTATGGCTTAATAGTTTAGCTCAGATGATATCAAGCATTTCATTTTACGGTACAACAGATGAAAGGGGTACTGGGAAAATGGACAGGTCATAAGAAAGCAAAAGTATATAAGATCTGGATCACATATTAAGGAATTGACTTTGTGGAGAGAAGAATGAAATCAGTAGGGCTATTGGGAGGTCTGAAAATTTGATGACAGCAAGATTAGGGAGTGCTCATCTGAAATTTTCCAGTTTCTCAAGTATAAGGTAATGAGAAAAGAATGGGTTAATGACAATGATAATAATAACAATAATAATCATATTATCAATAGACAACATCCATTGAGTTCTTCCCATGTGCCAGGTATTACTTCAATCAATTTTTAATATATTAACTTTTAATCTTCACAAGAACCTTATGAAGCTAGATTGGATCTTGGAAAGCACGCAAGTAAGCTCAGTAGAAAAACATTGTAAGATGTAAAACTAGTATCCTGGATTTATTTTCTCTCTAGTGTTTTTAGCGGCTCAGGTGTAGCACAGAGAAGGCAGATGGCTTACTGCATCTAGGGTTGGGTTTTGCCAAGCAAATATGGTATGGAGAGAAAATGAGTCAGGGACATTGTGTAAGTGGGCATTTGGAAGCAGGCAGTTGCAAGTGTTGGGCCATGAGATCACGATAGAAATGGGAGAGAAAAGTAGTGGGGGAGGGCAAATGAATCTGGAGAAGGCGGTGGTGTGAATGGCCTAGAGTCATAGTGAAGAATTATGGTATCAGACGTAGTTGCCTCTGAGCTGGAAGAATAGGAGTTTGGGGTCACGGAATCAGAAGCTGGCATTTGCGATGTTTGTAGATGGGACAGTGTTCAGTGATATTGAGTTCTAAGACCTGAAGTGGTAAAGAGGAGGTGAAATGACAGACATGGTCAGATTTGTGTTTGGGAAGATGAGCAGTAAGCAAGGAGCAAGTCTGGAGGCAGGGAGAGGATTGGAAACATTCTAGTCATCCTGGAGAGAGAGAGCATGGCAGCTTGGCTAGGATGGTTGTAGCGAGGGTGCAGATGAGGAAGCAGGTGGACTGGGGAGATGTTTAGCAGGTAGAAGGGTGGATGAACTCAGTGGGTTTGACTGAGTGGGGAGCCAGGGAAAGGGATGAAGCAGAGGGGTGCCCAGATTCTAAGTCCTGGTTTTGACAACTGGGTGGAAGTTGATTGGGTTCAATCAAACAAACACACACACACACACACAAACGGGGAAGGAGAAAAACAACGAATCCAGACTAGACAGGAAGAGCTGGGGATACTTTAAAAGGTTAAAGATAAAGATTTCTCTTACATATAGACAGGATCCTCAGATGTTGCTTTCAATGTTGCATCTCCTGGAAGGAAAGGTTTGCATGTGCCCAAGTCACTGAGGACCTCAAATAGGCTCTGTGGGAGGAGAGAGTATTACAAATGGGGAGGGGAACACAGAAGCCGGGAAAGGCATTACAAGGACAGAAGTTGAGACCCAGCAGAACCAGGAATAAGTGAAGCGGTGCTCCCAGGTGAGGCTGGGTAGTCTGCAGGGCCAGAGCATGAGTAACAACAGGCAAAAACTACAATCATCCTTTATGTTTCTCTGAGCTCTGGCCATCTTTGTTGCCTGTGCTGTGTATCCTCATGCTGGAAAATCTTGGAAGAAGAAAACCCTCAGGATTTTCTCAATTTCCATCTCCTTACAACAGCATGGAGGGTCTCATTGGGTTGCAGATAAGAGAACCCCACTCACAGGACAGTAAACAAAACATAAGAATTCAGTGGAAGAATAGTGAGTGTCTTTGATTGAATCCGAAGAAAAATATGAGAAAAAGCAGCTTTCCAGAAGGGCGGGGGTGGGGACCAGGACAGCTCTCGAATCCCAGCAGCAGGGCTGTGTGTATCTTCACTCTGCGGCTCTGCCTATCCTTGGTACCTATTCATTTGCTTGGTGGGTATTTACTGAGTATCTGTTAGGAGCCAGGCATTGTGCCAGGTGCTGGGGATACAAAACTGAACAAAAGTAAAGATGACCCCCATTCTGATAGAGCCTGGAGACTGCTAGGACATGTGGTCATTAATCAACCAATCACATACAGATGTATAATCACAGCTGGGCAGTGTTAGGATGGAAAGACACATAGGGGACAAGTTTGACCCAACCAAGAAGACCAGGGAAGATTTCCTTGAGAAAGTAACCGTCAAAGTGGCCTTGGAAAGATGAGGAGGAGGGTAGAGGGACTGGTGTTGGAGGTGGAGGGAATAGCATGTGTAAAGGCCTTATAGGAAAAAGCATGGTGATTTCAGGGGTCAGTGAAGGCGAGCAGGGCTGCAGCACAGAGAAGAAATGTAATACAGTGTGAGATGAGGCCCTATAAGTCCACAGTATCTAAGACCAGACTAAACATGTTCTTATTCCAAAAACAATAGGGCACCACACACATGTGTTGGAAACTGGAGAGAGTGATTACCTTTCCAAAAGACCATTCTGCCCGAACTGTGGTGAAGGATTTGGAGGAAGTCATCTTCCAATTCCCAGCTCCTCAGAGAGTGGATGTCGTTGACCCCCCTTGGATCAGGTACCCAACCCTGGCCCAATCATATAACAGGAGGTGGGACCATGTGTCAGGAACCTGGCTGCTGAGGGCCCACCTGAGGGAAGTTTCTGGAAAAGATGAACTGGACAGAATCCTCCAAATACCTATTATATCGATTCACATGGCACTTTCCATGATATGAAAACCCAAAGACTGCCACTGTCCCTTAAATATTCTCAAGGTCCTTTGGGGGAGACAGCATCTGGGGAGTGAAGAGGGCAAAGGATTTTGGGGAAGACACTTGGCCAAATCATTTGTGTGTCTGTGGGAAGATGGCTTAATCTATCATATTCCCTCGTCTGTAAAATGAGAAGTCATCACAACAGCCTCTGTAGTCCAGGCTGGTACACTAGGGTCTTGTTTTAATGTCATTTTTGCCTCAAGGGGTGGAAATTGTCATCCCCATTTTATAAAAGTACAAACAAAGTTTGAACATAATTTAAACCAGGAATAACTTCAAAGTCTACCTACCCTTCATCATTTTCCTCCTTAAATCTCATTACCCTCTACACTGAATAATTATTGTCATTGTCATTCTTAACAGAAATAATAGCAGTGTTCAATTAATAATACAATTACTGCTGATAGCTAAGACATATAGTACACTATTTGCCAGGCACTGTTCTAAACACTTTTCATATATTTATTAATTTAACCCCTGGAACAACCTAAAAGATAAAATAGTGTAATCTGGGGCGCCTGGGTGGCACAGCGGTTGGGCGTCTGCCTTCGGCTCAGGGCGTGATCCCGGGGTCCTGGGATCGAGCCCCACATCAGGCTCTTCTGCTATGAGCCTGCTTCTTCCTCTCACTCCCCCTGCTTTGTGTTCCCTCTCTCGCTGGCTGTCTCTATCTCTGTCAAATAAATAAATAAAATCTTAAAAAAAAAATAGTGTAATCATCTCCACTTAACAGGTAGGTAAGTGAGACATTGAGAAATGAAGTAATTTGAACAGGTTACGTAAGTAGCAGAGTCATAATTTGAACCACAGTAGGCTGGTCTCAGAGTGCAGGCTCTTCACATTTCTGATCTCTCTCTCACTCTGATTCTCTCTGTGTGTCTCACTCAACACACACACACACACACACACACACCCCAAAGGGGAAAAAACAAAACCCAGTATGATTACTACTCAAAAATTTTTATCTGAACCCATTTTATTTTATTTTTTTAAAGATTTTATTTATTTATTTGACAGACCGTGAGAGAGGGAACACAAGCAGGGGGAGTAGGAAAGAGAGAAGCAGACTTCCTGCTGAGCAGGGAGCCCGATGCAGGGCTCGATCCCAGGACCCCGGGATCACGCCCTGAGCTGAAGGCAGATGCTTAACGACTGAGCCACCCAGGCGCCCCCTTCACTGAACCCATTTTAAAAATGAAGCACAAAGGAACATGTATTTGGTATTACAACTTGCTATTACTACTACTGAGTCCATTTTATTGATAGGGAAACTGAGGCTCAGAGACCTATATTACTTATTGGAGGTAACTGGAGGAGTCAGGGTTCAAATCCAGGTCTGGTTGACCCCAAAGCCCTACTGATAGTAGGACATGGAAACAGTTTCCCATCATTCTCTCTCAACCAGTTCCATCTCACCATTTCTTGAGTGAACTTTGGGACCCTTGTGAAAAAATAAAAGATCAATATGGTAAAAAGTGCCTATTAGGTCTTTAGTCACGCCAGCTCCTGCTCTGAGATACCCATACACCATACCAGGCTGTGTCCTCATTTCAAAAAAAAAGTCACAACATGGAATTGATCTACCATGTATTTTCTCCTTCCGTTATAATCTCTGGCATGGAAATGAGCTGAGATTGTTAGTAGCTGACAGTCCCCGTAAATTGTAAGAGGAGGCTCAGCAGGGTGACAGGTGATGCTGTTTTGTACTTTGTCATATACATCTCTCTCTGGTTCTAATCTCTCCCTGCAATTCCATGTACCAAGCAGCCATGAATTATACATGTACTCTCTGAAGTTTGATGAAAATTTTCCCACCTATTAAATTGCCAGGTTCCAGAATCTAACATAAATCTAATCTAAACACGCTTAGGAAAATATTGTGCCATTTGTTCTTCTAATATCATGCCTCTGGCTTTATTGTATCGTGTATTCAAAGCTCCGAGAGCTTCTGCCTACTGTAGATTCACCTGGGGATTACAAACCAGTCAAGTGAGTCTGAACATGGCTCAGAAAGGTTAGGAATCTAGAAAACACAGCCTTCCTAATTCCACCCCATCACATAGGAGGAAACCCCTCCACTGCCCTGGAAGCAACTAGTAGAAAGAAAAAAATTGTAGTAGAGAAGTAAAAATCCCAAATAAAAACCCCAAGAGATGGGGAAAGCTGGAGCCACTTTTCCAAACTTTCACTGGCTTACTCTTGCCTATCAGTGAAGAAATGAACTTGTAGGAGAGTGTCCTGGGCTCTTTGTGATACACCTTCTTTCTATCTATGCATCTTACTCTGGCCCCAACACCCTTTCTAGCCATTTCAAATGACAACAGATCCTTGGCACATTCACATTGAACAATCCTGCTATGAATTATGAATGACCCTGAGGTCCTTTTATTGATTAGGATTTTTTTTTCCAGTTGCACGTAAAAGAACCATAACTCAAACTGCCTTAAACAAAAGGAAGAAATTGTTAAGCTATGCAGTTGATAAGTTCAGGGATATAGGAAATTGCAGGTGTGGCTGGATCCAGGGGTTCAAAGGACATCACCGGGAATCAGATTCTCACCATCTCTCAGCTCTGCTTTCCTCTGTGTTAGTGTCATTTTAGATAAGCTCTCTCCCTTAGTTGACAAAAAGGGCTTGGCTCACATCCAAGCCAGAACAAAGATCATGCTTATTTTTTTAAAAATAGTAGTAGAAAGCTTCAAGTATTTAATGAAGATTTGAGTCAAGAAAAAAATCAGAGTATTGCACATGAATATCCTACTTAAGAGTATCTCCGGAACAGTCAGGTGATCTGGCAATATCAAGCCTCCCCTGGTAAATGGTAACCATGGGCTGGCCGCTTAGGGGCGTTCTCTTGAAATACGGCATGTACTCTTCAGTTTATTACCATTCCTCCCACACCTTATTGTCTTCCAAACTCTAGAATCAGACATTAGTTGTCACCTATCACCATGCTTTCATTGTTATTTTTGTTTTAGAAGAGAATTTTATGGCCACATCTTTAAAAAGAAAAAAAAAAGTGGGTCAGTTAGGGGCGCTTGGGTCGTGCAGTCAGTTAAGCATCTGACTCTTGGTTTTGGCTCAGGTCATGATCTCGGAATGGTGAGATCGAGCCCCGCGTGGGGCTCCACGCTCAGCATGGAGTCTGCTTGGGATTCTCTCTCCTTCTCCCTCTGCCCCTCATGTGTGCTCTCTCATAAGTAAAAAATAAATCTTTTTAAAGAAAGTGGGTCAATTAATGAACACCGAGAGAGCCATGTGAATTTTCTTACACCTGTTCCAGTAATGTCACATGTATTGTCTACCTGCTGTCCAAGAGCATGGTGGCTTGCACTTCCACAGGAAAGTAGTCTTGCTTTGGTGGTGTGGTGGTTGGGAGAGCTGGCCGTGCTTAGACAACCAGGGTTCAGGGTGGACAAAATAATGCAGACAGAATAGGGACACTGACAAATATTCATCCACGATTTGAATATCCCACCTCCCCCTCACCCCAAACTGAATCCCCACCCCAACATTTGGTCCACAGCTGAACTGACAGCTCTTGGTGATTGTCCCAGGGCACATATGTGGCAAATGCATGCCTCATCTCTCAAGCTGGTCATCCTCTTGGGATGGAAAGAAAGTAATCTCCAACTATTTTAAGAAAGCAATGCCGTAGGTTGCCACATGCTCTCAACAAGGGAGCTTCCTTTCTGGGATCAGAATGATTCAGTGGGTGCTTTTTGTCTGGGACTGGAAAAAAAAAAAAACTCCTGGTATACCTGAACAAGGACTCCGATTCATAATAGGAACCACCAAATGTGCATTTATTAAATTATTGCTTGTTTCCTTGGATTCCTTCATGATCTAGGATCTTCATTGACTCTTTATGTGACAGAGAGGCTATGTTGTCAACTCCTTTTAGCATAAGGGAGGACAGGTAGTATTCCTCTACTTGTGAGTTGGAGAAAGTGGATTCTGGACAGGTGGGGTAGCTTGCCTGAAAGCACCTGAGCAAGTGTGAGCAGGGCAACCACACAGCCCTTCCACAGCTCCTGGAAAGGGGGAAACCAAGAGAATTCAGATATGATGAGACTCCACACTGGAACCCCTCCCTTCAGTATTTAACTATAATTAGCGAGAACCATCCATATGGCGACTCTTCTCAGGCCAGATGGGTGGTTGTCAGGTGGCACATGATCTTTGCTTCACTTTGAAGGAGACATGAGTAATCCTAGGGATATTAATCCAACAAGGGCTATATTTATCTTCATTTCTTTGGTTAATAACACATCTCTATTTCTTCTCTAGGCATCAGGGGGTATAGGGCACAAGCGCCAAGAGAGCCTACCCAGAGCCCAAGGAAATAGGACGCCTCCACTCTGTGGTTCTTACTTGATTCCATGGGCCCATGCTCTGATGGCCTCAGCCAACCTCAGAGGAGCACGGGAGCCCTGTAGGATGTTGGAGCCTTAGACTTTGTCTATGCAGTATGACAGATCAGGAGACTGGGGCTCAGAGAGGGTGTGTGGCTGGTCCAGAGCAAGTTAAGGATGGGGCTGGGGTGAAAGTCACATGATTTCTCTTTGGTTTTATGTGGGGTAACATCCTATTTTGTACCTGCGGGAGGCAAATGGTTACCTATTTATGTTTATTCTCAAAACATGAAAAAATTAGATGGTTACCCTATTTCAAGGGACTATAGTTACCTATAAAAGCAGGCAGAGGGTGGGTGTGTTAGCATATATATATCCTTCTGCAAACAACCTACTCCATCCATCCCTCTTGTAGTCCACGAGCTTTCTCCCTAATGACGGCTCTGCATGTCATCTCACAACTCAGCCTGATACGAGGAGCCACACACAATTGTGCCGCAGTGTCTCTTATTCACCGAGCAGTGAGCCCTCCAAGGAGAGAGGCACCACCAACCTGTCACTCTGTGTTGCCTCTGACCTTGGCACAGACAGGGTTCCATAAACACCTTCAGCTCCTCCTTTCCAGAGTTGTCTTTGGTATCTTTTACCTCCTTTCCAGTCTTTTTTCCAGTCTAGGTATCTATTAGAGCCTAACTTGAAGGTCCTCAATATCAAATAAAATTTTCAGCCAACATGACCTGGCAAAGTTTATAGTATCTTTATTATTTCTTATTGTTCTTGTTATCATTTTGCATTTTATTAGCAGTCTTGAAAGCTTTCAAGATCAAAAAGTATGAACTTCTATGATATAAAAGAAAAGGACTCAAACACAGGTAGATACCTCTGTGACTTTGGATAAGTTACTTAATCTTTCTAGATCCGTGTCTTCATCTGTAAAATGAGAATACTTCCCATCTGACATAGTTACTGTGATTGTTGAATGAGAAAATGTCCATGGAAGTGCATAGAGAATTCCTGGCACCTAATCCTTGCACGCTAAGTATTTACTTCCTGGCCCAAGGAATTCCTTAGGCATCACCACTGAGCTATCTAGCTTACACCTCCAAACTTATGCATCCTTCTCCTTCTTTGTCCTGAAGTCTTTCCCCTGAGTCCTTTCTTTTTCCAGGGTATCTGACTTAGTTACGTCTGAGTCTGATTCATTACCCCCTTATGTATTCTCCCATTTCTGACTTCGGCTGGCCCTTCACACCCAAAGCCCTACGTCTCCTCCCCACTATGGCTATCAGATTTTGTGGATGGCTGACTTGCCTCTTCTTTGCCCCATCAAAGAGACATGAATCAGTTGAGGTCTCCTTTCTTTTCCTGAGCTAGAGATAGCAAGTATCTTTCAAACTGAAGGCTCTCTGTGATTGGGGGATAGTGGCTGAATCCTTAAGGTTCTAAGTCTATGAATAGACTCAGTGGGAAGTTGTTCCATGATGGATTAGCAGTGTCTGCCTGGGCACAGAGTGGAGAGTGACAACCCATATTCCATCTCTACTCCATGCTGATGACATTGACTTGTTCCCCAAGGCTTTCTAGAATTGTTGCCACATTATGCTTTTGGCCAGGATGCAGGTGAGATCATGAAAAAGCACAAAGTCCAAAAGCTTTCACTTTTCCCTCCTGGTTCATGAGAAGCTTCATCTTCAAATGCAAAACTGCCTGTTTTATCATTCCCTCATTATTGCATAAGGAAAACAGACCCACAGAATGCTCCTTCCTGGGTAGTTGGGGGAATTAGATGATGAATTTCTCTCTCCATCTTTTTCAAATGTTTTTAATGAGCCATGCAATTAGGGAGAAAAAAAAAACAACTCTGGGGAAACAAGGTATGACTGTGTGAGTCTTTAGGACACAACAGCAACTGCATTATCAGTAATTACTCTGTAAGGAGTACCAGCTACTGTATACCTAGCACTGTGGTAGAGGCGATGCTTATGGCTGCTCATTTAACTTTGTGACAGGCCTATGAGGCCCATACTATTAGTTTTCATTTTACAGGTGGGAAACTGGTCCACATTCACAGTGCAGGTGAGAAGTAGAGCTGGATTTTACCCTGGACGTTGCCTGGGTCCAAAATCTGAGTTCTTTCAAAATATCATGTTGTTTCTGGGCAAGGGTCTACAAGTTGTTAGCTACAGGTCAGCCCTTCTGACCTAAACACGCCCTTTCCTTATTTGCTATTTAATTGGCATTTAGGATGGAGACTCCTTCTGTGAGTGTCAGTGTGTGTGTGTGTGTGTGTGTGTGTGTGTGTGTGTTTCTGTAAGCAGCTTGGGTTTTGGCAATAGACTGGATTAGAAGATGTGGGCTCGAAAGGCCTGTCTATGAAACATGCATCAGTGAGGTCACAGAACAGAGGAGAAGTTAGAATTGGGTCTTACCACCAAGTGCCCTAGATGAGCCCATCTCCACCCCTAGTGTAGAGTCTCCTAGGGCCACCATAACAAGGTAGCCCAAAGTGCGTGGCTTAAAACAACACAAATTTACATCTCACAGTTCTGGAGGTCAGAAGTCTGAAATCGAGGTATTAGCAGGGCCATGCTACCCCTGAAGACACAGGGAGGAAACTGTTTCGTGACCCTCTCTTAGCTTCTGGCAGCCTAGGTGCTCGTTGGTCTTATAAATGCTTCCCTCCAGTCACATGACTGTCATCTCCTGCTGTGTCTTCACATCATCTTCCCTCTGTGTAGGACTGTTTCTGTGTCCAAATTTCCCTTTTTTATAAGGACATCAGTCATCAGTCATATTGGATTAGGGCCCATCTTGACCTCATCTTAATTACCTCTGTAAAGGCCCTGTCTCTAAATAAAGTCACATTCTGAGGTCCTGGGGGTTAGGGCTTTAATGCCTATTTTTTTGTGTGACGTGGGACACAACTCAGTCCAAAACTCTTGGGTTCTCTGTGTGGGAATCAGAATTTAGGAATTAGCTTTTCCCATGCAAAGAATCAAAAAATGAGTAGTTGCCAGAACCAAAGGTGGGATTCACCTTTATGCTAGCACATAAAACTGAAGTGGAATATTCCACTCTAGAAGGAAAGGGCAGGCAGCATTTTCCGAGCACCTACCATGTGCCAGCTCCCTCTAAAGACTTTACAATCATTGCCCTATTTAGCTCAATTAGTAATGGGCAGACACGTATTTATATCAGCTCATTGATCCCTTCAAAACAAACCCAGGGGGCAGAGAGGGAAAGGGTAGCCTCCAGAGAAGGAAGATGCCTCAGCCAGCAGGGCTAGAATTCCAAATCATCAGTAAGATTCTTCTTCCACAGTTGGCTTTGTGTGTACATGAGTATTGGCCGGTGACCAGCACTGGCTCAGACTTCAGACAATTGGGCCAATGACCACCAAGAAGAAGATTCTTCCCCTCAGGAAGAATCTGGTGGCAGAAACATGAAAAGCCCAAGAGAGAGGAAACCAAACACAGAGCTCACTGACTGGTGATGATGGGCTATTCCCAATGAGGAGAGAAAAGGAATTGGGTTTTGATTCTTGACGTTAAACTTCGACATTAAACTTTGAAATTTGGCCTCAAAGTCTAAAGATTGCCAAACCTCACCTTCCTCATCTGAAAACTGGGGACATGAACATGGCTGGGGAAATCAAATGGTTTAGATTTGTAGGAAAACATGAGGAAAATGCTGATCTTTTTAGTTTCTGTGGCTGTTGTCAGAGCAGAGACAGTTTGGAGCTAGAGGAAGTGGATGTTTGCTGAAAGAAAAGGCGCTTTGTTATCCGTTTTAACAAGGTTATGGAGTTTTCACAAGGAAGCACAAAGCATTAATTATGTCAGCAAGCAGGGGCAAGGGAGAACGTTCTCTATCCCCACATCTTCTTGCTGCAAAGCAGTGGATGGTTACCTTATGGCAAAGTCATTTATGTACCATATATTCACAGAATGATTTTCCTTCCATTCTCAACTGTTTTAGGACATCCCCGCTGATCTCCCCCATCCACTTCTCCCAAACCTTTTAAGGGGCACATAGAAACTTGAGTTATTTTCTCCTCAAAGTTAAACAACCCATTCCTTCAAATGCATGATGTGGCTCTTGGCTCCAGAGAGTCTGAGATTGTTGGAAGATGTCCAGAGGTTCCATTCACTCTGAATGCCATGAAATATGCATGACATCAACTAGGTAGACTGGAAAACCTCCCTCCCTCCTGGATTTCGGGAGGGCAGTATTTGTGATCTGCATGCCTCTCAGTCAAATGCACATCAGAGGACATGCTGAAGACGTATCAATGACTCTATCAGGGTGATAACATTTCACACTTTACCCAGACCAGCTTCTTCCTTCCCAGATTACTTGGAGAACCAGATGAACCTTTGACTGCAGCTGGAAGGGCTGCAAAACCAAGATGGTCCTGCCTGACCCTGGCTGTGCCTTTATTTCCATTCCCTTGAAAGAGAGAAGACAGGCTGTTTGGTGTTTGGTTGGATGTTCCAATCACTCATGTGCTGATGACCCCAATCTTCAGGGCCCAAGAGCTAGACCAGAGAATATCAGCCCCTTCCCCCTTCCCCAGTGAAGAGTTCTTCTAGGGCTCTGAATTATGAAGCCAGCCCTGCAGAGGACCTCTCATAGAGAAAAGAAGCAGGATGAAGTGCTGGATATTTTTAGAAGGCAGAAACAGAACTCAAAAGAAGAGTCAATTTGGGGAGGGCAGAACCCCTCCTAAGGCGGCTCTGGTCATGTTGGGCATCCCTAGGACCGGCTGATGTTCCAGGCACCAGGCCATTCAGCATCTCTGCCCCCAGAGTGGATAAGAGAGGCATGAGTAACACCAGGACGGAACACGTGAGCAGTCAAAGGCGAATGCCCAGTTATTTTACTGTATCAATAATGCTCTTCCCATATGGAGTTTTGGGGAACCCTCCTGGGGTCACAGCCTGTTGGATATTTTCATTCTCTACTGCTTCTTTCTCCATGCGGAAACTCCACCTTACGCTGGGGCTTCTGAGGACATTTGGGCAGTACAGCTTCTTTGCTGCTCTGATGGAGGTTTCTTTGTCCTTGTTTGGGGGAAGGATGTCCTTTTTAATCAAATTTGAATCTTCTTTAGGAACACAGGTGGATTTTGGAGGAAAGATGGGGACTTGCCGAGTCAAGTAGAGTAGTTGAGTCATTCCCTGGTTATTATCTCCCTCATCTCTAGTGTTTTCTTGTACCAGTGTTCTCTCACCTGCCTTTTCAATATTTCTCCAGAAAGAAATGGAGGTTACTCAGCCATCATGTTTATAGTAAGTCCCTCCAGTCCTTCATGGGCATGGGAAGGGTCCTCCATAACTTCCACAAGCTTAAGACATAGGATGACCAAGTTGTCCTAGTCAGTCTGGGTCTTTCCTGGGTCTAGCACTGAAAGTCCACATCCAGGGATTCTTCTTAGTCCCAGGAAAACCAGGCAGACTTGGTCATCCTACAGCTATGATCCTACCTCTTCCAAAAGACCTGTCTTCTCCCATATAATGACAGAGGGATTATAATTATTTTTTTTTTTTCCTGGTGTTACCTCTTTTGCTTGAGATCCACTTCCAGTCACTTCTCCTGACTTCTGGTTCCTTATTTTCTCCCCTAAACACTACTATCTAATTTCTACCCCACCCAGGTTAACAAGAAGGACAGCTGACTCACATAATAGGAAGTGTTTTCTGAAGGGTATCAGGAAGAGGAAACAGAACATGAATCCAACTTCACGCGTGCCAAGTGCTCTTCCAGCTATTAAGACACACCATGTTACCATCTCAGCGTGGCGTAAGTAGTATCATTGATTCTATTTTCCAGAAAGCAAACCAAAGATTAGAGATATAAAGTGACTCCCTGGAAGTCACTCTGCAAACAAATAATGGAGATGGAATCAAATTCCAGGTCTTGTCTGGGGAAAAGTGGAGGTCATCCTGGAAAGGAAATTTGAGGTTATAGTTATAAAATTTCCCAAAATGTTGAAGCCAAGGGGAAAAAAAATCTAGTGTGATGGAGGAGAGCAGATGAAGCAGCAATGTGGGAAAACTGAAATATATGCATTCCTCTTTTTTTTTTTAATTTTAACACTCTTTATGGAACTTAAGTCACTTTGTAAGCTTTGAAACATAAAAATGTATTATGTATAATGTGGTTTGCTCATAAAATTATCATGTTTGGGGTATTTAAAGACACAGGAACATAGGAAGAAGGAGAAGAGTTTGGGGGAAATAGCTTTTCTCTTTTATTTGAGAAAAGTTAAAACATTTTGGAAAAAAATATTAAAAAGAAGTTTTCTATTCCCCACCCCCCCCACGATGTTCACAATCATATTTGAAGCCATTCACTTTTCCCTTTCTCTGTTAAACTTCAGGAGCCCTTCAACTGACCCTCTGGGGTTCAGGCAATGCTCAGCATCACTGTCCCCTCCCCCTCTGCATCCCCTTCTCTCTAGTGGTGGGTCCTTCATGGCTTTGGCACCCTTCATTTTTCCTGGTCCTTCCTCCAGTCCCAGCCTTTCATCCAGCTTCCTACGCAATAGCTCTGACTTGGTCTGCCTCTTCGTAACTAACTCCTCCTTATGAGTGGTTGGTGTCTGTGGTAGTTCCTGGTGGCTACTGGTCATCTTACTTAGCTGAGCCCTGGGATGGGCTGGGTTCTAGGTTCAGAGCACTGTTCTTTAAGACTTTTAGAGGAGTGAAGTCAGGGAGCTGCCCTCTTACCACATCTGTTCAACTGATGAATACAGCCCCACCCTTGGGTTCCAGGTTCGATGAGTGGAGTGTGGGCTTGAATGTCACTTCCAGTTGGCCTTTTGGCCAAGTGCCCACCTGCTGAGTGAGTCAGAGTTTTCTAAAGAGTTTGGTCTAAAGACTAGAAATAACCTTAATGCTCACAATAGGGACTGCTTGAATTATGACATAAACCATAAAATGGAATTCCATACAGCTAGGAAGGTATTAAGATAGAGCTATGTCTACCAAATACAGTACTATCTTTAAGGAAATGTAAGTGAAAATGGTAAAATTCAGGGGCACCTCGGTGGCTCAGTTTGTTAAGCATCTGCCTTCAGCTCAGGTCATGATCGCAGGGTCCTGGGATGGAGCCCTGTGGCAGGCTCCCTGCTCAGCGGGCAGTCTGCTTCTCCCTCTGCCCCTCCCCTGGTCATGTGCTCTCTCTCTCTTGCTCACTCTGTCAGATAAATAAAATCTTTTAAAAAAAATTTAAAAATGGTAAAATTCAGAATGAGAAAATATGCTGCATTTACATTAAAAAGACAGTAGAAAGGGATGATAGGCGCGTATGTGCTTGTATGTTCATAAAATATCCATGATCTTTGCAATGCCCAAGAAACTCTGACAGAGAGGTGACTAGAGGATTTAAGATAAAGAGCTAGAGACTCAATTTTGACTAGATATCCTTTTATAGCACTTATTTCTTTAAATCACTGTCATGTATTGCCTTTTGGTAGTTGGTCAAGCAGATAGCTAGATATACAAATAAACGAAAATATAAATGTAGTTTGACACATCATATGCATTTAATAAGTATGCTGGAAATTAATTAACTGGAACAATTGCTGATTGATCAGGTCACCCCTGCACAGAGCATAGCCTGCATGTAGTCTAGTGAACCTGGAAGTATTTGTTTGCCTTTGAGGAAGGAAGGTGGATGCCTGTGACATCTGGATGTGCCTGGTGGCCCCCTCTGCCCTTTCCTCATTTCCACAACAAACATTAGCTGAAAAGTTCGTGTGTGCCTACATCGGGGCTGATGTTGGTCCTGTTGTGAGGAGTAAGACACGGCTGACCCATCTGGATCTCACAGCCATGGAAGAGGGGGCCACCCCCTTACATCCATGCAGTACAATGTACCAAATGTTCAACCCGGAGATCCTGGGGGATGATCCACGAATGGGATAATTGGGAGTCTGGAGAAGAAATTGAATAATTTCAGAGCCAAAATGACCCTTAAGAATCATCCAGGTCAATCCCTTGCTGAAAAAGTTGAGGAAACAGCTCTGAGTAGGGCCATATGAGGATAAAGTGGCAGGATGGGATGTATAAACCAAATATGAATTTTCAATTTTGCTGCATAACAAATCCCAGTATCTCAATGGCATGCAGCATGAAGCATCTATTTAGCTCAAGTTCTGTGGGTTGGCTGGGGGTAGGCCAGGGATTAGCTGGAGTGGCTCTTCCCTGCTCCATGTGGCCTCTGTCTAGTGGGCTGTCCTGGGCATGTTCTCCTCCTGGCATGGCAGGATGCGAGAAAGCAAAAGGAAGCACTCACACCTCAAGAGGCATAATCTCTGAATGGGCACGACGTCACCTCTGCCTCATTCTATTGACTAAAGAAAGTCACTGGTTGAACCTGAATGGGAGGAGTAGGAAATTATTTTTTACTCCTCTGGCAAAGAAAATCAAAGTCCCCAGACAAAAGGTATAGATAGTAGGGGGCCGAGGGGGTGTAGAATTAGGGTTGACAATACAATCTACCCCATGGATTTGTATACGTATTTGTGGCTCACAAGCCCGGTACAGTAGGGTGTGTCTTTGGGAAAAGAAAAAGTTGCTAATGTGGAGAAGTCTGAACACCGTGATGGGTGGGTGGGGAAGGGGTGCTGTTGACTCTGCACATGTAATGACACTGGTGTTGTCAAGGGGAAAAACAGACCCTTACTAGAAACCTGGCATCTAGGAGTTGATCTTTTCCTCTCTTGCAAAACTACTGCAGTCTACCAAGAATTCTGTAGAGGTGTGCAAGGTGTAGAGGGGGTGGAGGCTGGGGCACCTGCTCCAGGCCCCATTAGGAATAGGGAGAAGGGAGAAGGGGAAGGAAGTATATTTAGTGGAGCCAAAGAGGTCATTGCTTTCAAGAGTGAAATCTTTTCGGTCATTTGTTCAAAGCTAATATATGAACAAAATGTTGCTACAAATGGAATGAGATGTTTTTAGATGATAAAAGTGTCACAGTGCAGCCTTGAGACCCAAAGAAAGGCAAGAGCCTAGTGCCTTTTTATAAGATCACTGATCTGCCAACCGTAAGTTTCAGGCTCAGGCTCTGCCCCCAGCAGGTCCCACCCCCAGGTTTCCTTCCTCCCTGGTTAGGACTTAGAAGCATCTCAAGCAGAGTAGGCAGGGAGAGGGGTTGGCAGAACTCTGTCTTGGTGTATCAAGAAGAGTAACCTGGAGTGTTACTTTCATGGAGTGATAATGCCTGGTGTCTCCTGGAGGCAAGACTTTGAAAGCTTGGTAAACACTATGGCAAGAACTGAAATAACTGTTATCACACTGTTTAACACCTAAATTGTATATATTGTTGCTGGGGAAGAAGCAAATTTGGCTGGTGGGTGTTGAAGAGGTTGTTTTCAGGATACCCAGGTTGCAAAGACATTCTGGGATGATTCACTGAGTTACTGATAATAAGGCACAGAGAGGAGAGAGATGAAAATTATAACAATAGCTACCCAGATATGGAACATGTATTCTGTGCTGGGTATTGCTACCAGATTATTTTTCCCACTACCCATATATAGTAAGGACAGTCACATGACCCGATATCAACCAATCAGACTCTTCCCTGGGACTTTGACTCTTAAGTATAGCGATGCAAGCTCTTGGAACTACTGAGGCTTCTTTATGGCATCTGAGTGAGACCGTGTCGATGGGCAATTTTATGTGTTGACTTGACTGGACCACTGGCTGCTGAGATACTTGATCAAACACCACTCTGGTTGTGTCTGTGAGGGTGTTTCTGGATGAGATTAACATTGGAGCGGACAGAGTCTATAAAGCAGATTGTCCTTCCTAATGTGGGTGGGCCTCAGCCAATCCACTGGAAGCCTGCATAGGGGGAAAAAAAAGACAGGGTAAGGGAGAATTTGCTCCTGTTCCTGGTTGTTTTCAAGCAGGACATTGGATTTCTGCATTGGTTCTCAAGCCTTTGCACTCAATTTGGAATTACACGACCAGCTTTCTTGGGTCTCCGGCTTACAGATGGCAGAACATGGGGGATCCCAGCCTCTATAATTGCGTGAGGCAGTTCCTTATAATATAGTTGACCCTTGAACAACACAGTGGTCAGGGTCATCGACGCCACACCTAGTCAAAAATCTATGTATAACTTTTGACTCCCCCCAAAACTAACTACTAATGGCCTACTATTGACCTGTTATTGATAACATTAACAGTCGATTGACACCTATTTTGATGTTATATATATTATATACTGTATTCCTATGTATACAATCACATAAGCTAGAGAAAAGAAAATGTTATGAAGAAAATCATAAGGAAGAGAAAATACATTTACAGTAGTGTGCTGTATTTATTGGGGAAAAAAAATCTATGTAAAGTGGACCTGCACAGTTCAAACCCGTGTTGTTCAAGGGTCAACCATAAATTTCTTTTACTGATAGAGAATATGTAACAGGTAGATAATAGATAGATAGATGATGATAGATAGATAGGTAGATAGATAGATAGATAGATAGATAGATAGATAGATAGATGATAGATAGATAGATAGATAGATCCAATAGGTTCTCTGGAGAACCCTGACTAATGTAACCATCAAGAGGTTTGTGTCACCAAGGCCTTCTAGAGTTTCCCAGACACTCTGTACTATTTCTTATATCCCAGAAGCCACTCCATATTTTTCTAATCAATTCCTTTTTGCTTAAGCAATCTGGAACCAGATACTGTTGCTTGTGACCAAAGAACCATAGCTGATAATGTAACCCCAGCAGATGGGCAAATACTGTTCCTCTTTAAAGGTAAAAATAAATCAAAACAAAACCAAAAAACAAATAACAGCTGCAAGTCCTAGAAATCCTGTCACACAGCTAGTGAGTGGTAGAGCTGGGATTTGAACCCAGTCTGCCTAAATCAAGAACTTGTACTCTTCCCATTTTTTCCTTTGGGGTTGCTGGTCAGGAGATGGCTAGAAACCGGGCTGGGTCCCTGGAGGTGGCTCTCGAGCTGCAGAAACGCTCAGAGGCAGCTAACGTGGCTCAGTCTGGGTCCAAGGAGATGCCACCAGGTCAAAGCTTCATAGACAGAAGCATATCAATTCTGATTCAGAGTCAAGTGCCAAATTGTGGATCTGCCACCAAATTGCTGGGGGTTCTGCCTCCTGAGGGACACGGGAGACAAAGTATGTCTGTTAGCCCTCTTCGGGTCCAGACTTTGTGACAGGACATGGGCAGCCTGGCTCCTGGACATGAGACTGACCACATTTCATTTCCAAGAGGGTGTTGGGTACAAGTGGAATGATGAGAACCAGCATTTATTAAGACACTCAGCTTCTTTGGAGCCATGCCCGTCTGTACAGCTCAGATGATACAATCCCTAGCTGGCAATGTGGTCATGAGAATTAAAGGTGAGAATATCTGTGACACACTTAGGATGATGACTGAAAAAATACAGTGTGTGGACAGTGCAATATAGTCACAATTCTGTTAGGTTGTTTAGCAAGCATTACATATCAGGTATTATATTAGGTACTCTAAAAATATCTTGTTGAATTCACAAGTTCCAAAGATGTAATTCCTATTATTATCCCCATTTCACAGCTAAAGAACCTTCAAAAGTTGAAGTACTTGCTCAAGGTCGCATTAGCTGTTAACTGGTGGCTGTTGCTATTATTTTTGCCTTATGTAGCACAATTCTCTAACAATGCATGAATCCCATCTAGACACTGCACACATCCATCCACAAACACAACCAGAGGTTGTTAGACACACCGGAATGCACAAGGAAACAAAGACATTACACAATAAGTAGGCTCCTTGAATTATAGAGTCCCCTTCTCTGTCCCCTGTCATCGCCTCTACTGCTTCCAGCATTCCACTCATAATGCGAGAGATTAATGCAGGGCGGATGCTGGAGCTTTATTGCAATACTTTCCCCAGAGCAGCTGAATTTTGACAGATGAATGGTGGACACCATAGTGCAAAAGCTGTCAGAATTATTTGTCCTTGGTGGAAATTCCAGGCCTATAGTAGGAAGACAAAAGAGAGACTCCTGGGGAAAGATCGTTCATTCATTCAGTGTAATATTATTGATCACCCGCCATGAGTCACCCACTGTGTGAGGCTCTAGGGAGAACAACCACAATGACAGAGACATGATCCTTGACCTCCCAGGTATCAGAATCCGCTAGAGTAACAACTGATCTTAACTGTGCCCTCCTAATGCCACCTGTAGATGGACAGAGATCATCACAATCTGGGGACTGTCGTTCCATGTAGAATCCTCTTTGTGGATTCCCAGAATCCTGGAGCTGTGTTATCCAATATGGTAGCCACTAGCCCCATGGGCTCTTTATGTTCGAATTTAAATTTATTAAAATTAAATAAAAATTCAGTTCTGGTTTATGCTAGTCTTCATTTGAGATGTTCAATACCCCCATCTGGCTAATGGTTACCATCTTGGAAGGGATGGATGTAGAATCCTGCCATCATTGTGGAGATTTTGAAGGGTGCGGGACTAGAATATCAAAGAAGGACAACAGCTTAGAGATATTTAAGTTCTTCCCGCCTCGTTGTATAAATGGTGAGGCTGAGGCCCAGGGAGGGGTGGCCAGAGAATGAGCCCATAGTCTAGTTACAAATGGAATCTTCCAGCACCTTTGCCAAATAGTATCTCCCACCCTCTGCCCTGCCCACCCAGTCTTCCCTCACAAACCAAGGGTGAGGAATCACTGACTTCATGTTTGATCCTGCTGTACATACCCCAGGGGTAAGATTCAGCTTTCAGAAGAAGCCCTTCTTCAGAGGTGACCTTGCTATCCCCCCAGGCGGTTGTGTGCCCCCATAACTACAAAACAACAGTGGCAACAAAGCTTCCCTTTCTGTGTGGTGAATTCAGCATGCATTATCTCTTTTAAGCCTCTCCAGCAACCCAAAGAGTTGGTATCATTATTACAGATAAGGAAACAAAACCCCCGAGAAAGGTGAGTAACCTGCCCCAGGTCCCCCAGCTACAAAGAGAGACTCCTGAATTGGAACTCAGATCTTTGGACCCCAGAGCTCACAGCTGTTTGCTTCCCTTCTAACCTACCACTGCATTTTAAAGCTTTGCTTTAACAGGATCAGAAGCAATTATAATTGCAGATTTCCCTCTTTCTTGGCCTTGCTTCAAATTCAAATACCAAAACAAATGTAAAACCAAAGTTTAAACAAGAACCATCCCTGCTGGAAAAGCCACACGTGTTCGGGTTCCTTGCCCCATTTTTTATCAGCTCTGTACATGTCTCTGTACTGCAGTCCCAGAAGGACCCAGAAAGAGCATAGCTGGGAGGCCAGGGCTGAGATAGCGGTCTCCTGCTTTAAACTCAGGACGGCACTTCAGGCACGGATGTGAAAGGGTTAAAAATCATCTCCGGAGCACCCTCCCTCTGGACAGGCAGGGGGGCCCACGGTCAGCCCAGGTGCCAGGGATGGAGAAACAAAAGGCAGAAGGCTCACTTGAAGTCAGGCTCTTTCCAAGCACAGCTTCAGTGGTGCCATTTCAAATCTGTGACAGACAAGGGGAGTCTGCTTTATTCCTGTGCAATAAAGTGTTACAGTCTCTTATTCATGTAGGGTTTACTTCTTGGTGTCACTTTGAGGACTACAATATTTGTTTGAGAGTTCTCCCACAGGTCTCTTAAGGGCAGGAGAAATGCAGCTGGCTGGAGAGTTTGTTTTGCAAAAATAAATGCAGGGGAATGAGACTGTGGGGAGCACGTGAGTCCTAATGAGAGCGTGAGGCTGGGGATGGAGCCCGGACCTCTATCATGTAGAGCTTTGAATGTCAGCTAAGGAATTTGAACTTGATTTCGGAAGTGATAGGGGATGGTGGAAACAGGTTTTTGTTTGTTTTATTTTTAGCAGGAAATTGCCATGATCTGGGTTTATCTGATCATTTTGCAAATAGGAAGCACCTACTATGTGCCAGTTGCTCTTCTAGGGCCTGGGAATTGGAGGATGAACCAGACGCTGGGCAGGGCAGGCTGTGAAGGGACTTAGCTGCACCTAGAATAGTGGTTCTCAACGGGGGGCCATATTGCACCCCCCTAGGGTATTTGGAAATGTCTGGAGATATTTTTAGATTTCATAACAGGGCGGGGTGTGTGGTATTGGCTACTGGCACCTAGGAATAGGGGCCAAGGATGTTGGTAACATGCTATAACGCACAGGATGGCCCCCACAACAAAGAAGCAACAGAAGTGTCAATGGCACAGAAGTTGGGGATCCCTGACCTACTAAGTAATAAATTCACTAATGATACAGAACTTTTCCCCCTGCATTTAGACACTACCACAGTTCTGGGCACAGGGTAGGTAAATAGTAGATCAAATTTAAAAAGGCACTTGTGGGATGGCTTTAGAAATTATCCATTTATATACCAATGTGAGATAGTAGCTATTTCAGACAGAAGATTTGAACACAAAAAAAAAAAAACACTTTTTTTTTTTCCCAAATAAGAGTTCCGAAGATCAAACATGAGGCATTTCCAATTTTAGTGACACAAGATACTTCTGGGAAAACAATGATTCGTGAATCTCTAAGGTTCAGGGAGGTTCTGGGACAGACAGCCATAGCCTTTGAAGTTAGCCATGTAGGGAACAAGCAGCAACCACCATTATTAAGCATTGAATACATGCAGGGTACAAGGGTTCACTTCCTGTGTCCCCCCCAACAACCCAGTGAGGGAAGGCTGTTGAGATCTCCATTCTACAGATGAAGGAATGGAAGTACAGAGAGAGTAACTGGCCCAGGGTCACCCAGCTAGTAGGCAGAGCCACCTTGGGAGAGAAAGCAGCTTGACCCCAGAACCCATATTCTCGACCCAGATCTCCTCTTGGGGAGCTCCCTCCTGTGCATGGTGTTGGGAAAACACTAGAGTACTAATGAGTATCCCTGCCCTAACCCACATCAGGCCAACAAGGACTGTGTCCTGGGATGTTGACTCTTGAATTTTGTGACACTGATTTAGGAAAAATAAACAGAAGTGGGTGATATAGATCCCTTCCAGCGGATGTTCGAAGCTTCCCTGGTATCTAGACTCATGGTGTTGCCCCAAGCCCCACTTCCCTGTCCATTCTGCAAGCTGCCCGTTTCTTATCAGTGAACTCCCTCTTTTGTTTATAGGTCATTGGTAGTTTCTGTTGTTTACAACCAGAGAATTCCTGGACGGGACTGAAAAGATCCAGGAAGGGGACTCTGGACCTGCTGGGCCCTGCTGGCCTCTGGAGGTTGGGAGGGAGTCAATGTGTGGAACAGGGAAGGCTGGGAGGTGTGAAGACAGGCCTGAGGCTCAGTGGGGAGCAAGTAGAGGAGGAGGCAGCAGGCTTCCTGCCTCAGTTCAAGGAGAACAGGGGGCTTTCAGCTGTTGGAAGCCCATGGGCTCCCATCAGGGGGCTGAGGTTTAAGCCTTGGCTCTCTTGCTAGCTCTAAAACTTCAGACGTGTTATTTAATGTCTCTGGCCAAGTTTCCCCTTCTCGAAGGGGGTGTATCTTAATATCTTCTTTGTGGGGCTGATGGAAGACCAAATGAGTTAACGGTGTATTTCATCACTTCTGTGGTGCACATTTGCCACATTTTATCATCTCTGACATTGGAGTGTTGTTCACAATTGATGGTATATCACCAATTATTGGATGGAGTAGGTTTTTTTTTCCCTTGGCATAAAATACAGGTGTGAGCTATTGGTGTCATCTTAGATTCAGTGATGCTGGGGTGGCTGGACGATGATTTGGGATGGCTGGACTGTTGTACAGGCTTCAGCTCTTAGGAATTACTGTTTCACTCGACACCACCAGCTCCTAACATGTTGTAAGCACTCAGTCACAGTCGGCTTAAAGAAGATCTTCATGAGTTCGAGCCTGACCTGAAGGTGTATTTTTATGCTTGAACCTGGTAAAAACCAAGGAGAGGTTATCCTCCCGGTTCCCTTCCTGGAGAGAGAGGTCAACACAAACCTACAGACAGAATCCCCTAGACAGGAAGAAACAATGAAACTCTGGTTGTAAGAAATCACCCTGGGCAGGTTGTCTGTAATTTCAGAGGACTTTTGCAATCGTGTGTCCTCTTTGTTCCACAACTTACAACACAAAACCACTGACCCCTCCGCCGCTGCTTCTTGCCCACCAATGAACCGTTCAGACTCGTGATCACCAGGGACTCACCGGGAAGCAAGTGAGTGATCGCTTCATGCCCAGGCTCTGCCTAGCTGGTAGTCCGCTCCTTCCAAATGCCATCACTCATCTTCAGCTCGGCCACACAATGGGGTCCTTGCAACTCTCCAGCGTTGTCCTTGTTGTCACCATTCAGATTCCAACGTTCTTTATCAGATTTCCTTAACTAGGACCTACAGATTTGATTGTAAGTGTGCACGCAGTTCATCTGGGCGTTTAATCAGTGTTCACGCATGTTAAATAGTTAACCAGGGAGGGGAGAGAGAGAGAGCGCAAGGACTACACCTCCTGGGCTCATGTCTCTGCTTCTGAATCTGTGACCTTCCTGCATAGGAAAGCCATCCAATGCCTGTCAGCTTCAGTGACCTCATCTGTACTATGTTCCGGGCACTATTCCAGGCAGTGAGCATAAAATAATTTATTTAATCCCAGCAACCACCTATGAGACAGGTGCCCTATTCACATCCCCATATTACAGGTGACCAAAGGGACATTCCCTAAGCTGCCTAATTACACAGCAAGAGTGTGGCAGACTGTCTGTCTCCAGAGCCCACTGTTCTGTTGCCTCCCAGCCCAATAGAAACACCTTTCTGATGGGAAGAGTGTGGTCACATTACCTGAAACAATGAATGTGAAGCATGGAGCTCAGTGCTAAGCTTTAGGCATGCAGTGACAGACGGCTTCTGCTGGGACAGCTCCCATTTATCACCCTGTGCTGTGTCCCCAAACATGCATTTTCTCTCATCCTCATAGGACATAGGAGTAATTCTTACCTTCCTTTTAAAGACGAGGAGCTAGGTTCAGGGAGTTTCTTCTTTACAAATGACTCTGGGCTGGCACAGTGTAGGCTCTGTGCTAGAGCTGATTTGCCCAAGGGCCCGTGACTATTAAGGAGGCAGAGCTCCCTGACTCTAAGAACTTCTGTTTCCACGAGACCCTGGCTCCGACAACAGGTTGCATCTGACAGGGACACAAAGGATCACTTCAGGGGAACCGAGAAAGACTGGGGGGGACCGTTGTGATGGGAGAATAAGGAGGTGTTCCCAGCTCAGAGCGAACTGTCCTAGCACTGATGCTAAGATGCCAGAGGGAGAAGGGAGCTTGGCGATCCCTTAGTTCCAGCTTGTGTTCGCAGTAGAAGGGAAGCTGGATTCCTGCCCAAGGGATACCGCTCGTTAGCAGAGCTGGAGCGAAACCCTGTGGCTTCCGACTCTCGGCCAAAGGAGGCTTTTTGCTAGCCACTCAACGCGAAGAGAGGGCAGCAGACTGCACTGATAATATTTCGTTTATTTTGGCATTACAAAAGCTGTGCCTGTTTGCCCTAGAAAATTGGGAAAATACTGAAATGAAGAAAGTTGTGACAAAAATAAAACGATCCTGTTTCCCACCACCCAGGGAGCTGGAGATAACTTGGCATGTTTCCTTCTAGGCCTTCCCTGTGCATAGCTTTTTGTTTGTTTTGGTTTTAGTTTTTATATACTTGTGAATGCTCTGTGTATACAATTTGTTACCAGCCTTCCCACTTACATTATAAATATTTTTCCATGTTATTACAGATTCTTCATAAACATTTTTTTTTTCCTTTTTGGTAATGAAATGCAACAGTCCCTTGCCCTATTCCTACCTGCCGCCCACACACACGCACCTAATGAAGATTCCCTTGGGAACCAATTTTAAACCATTTACCTTTGAATTTTTTCTACTGTCATTTCCATGTGGCTAAACAGCATGTGACCTCTAGATTCCTCTACGTGGACAATGATCTGTTGATTTCTTGCTATGATCGATGGGAGCTGGTCGTGCTATGAGTTATGCTGACAACGGGGTGGGTGGGGCAGGAGGAAAGTCAAAGAGATGTCTTTGGAATACTTGGAATGTCTGATCCAGGATGTTTGCCTGAGACCCATGCTTAGGGAGACACTATCTGGCTGACCCACCTCCACCAATATTCCTGTCCGAATGATCTACCTTAAATAATGTCACCTTGGGACCCTTACAGGTTACAGGGGTTGGAGAAAGACCAGAAGTCATTACAGTGGGTACCAGTCTCCAGTCCTGCCATTCCACTGCAACAAATGTTGACACCTGAAATTGACATGCTACTTTTCTTTTACTTTCTCCGTTGTAAGCACCAGAACAAGATTTTTTTTCCCCAAGAGGATGGGCCTCTGGAACAAAGACTACTTTGCCAAATATAATAGAACAGTTCATACAATCTGCTGCTTTGGGGTTAAAAAGTCCTAGAACATCCTATTCCCTTTCTTGGCTATCCTATTATTCACGTGGTGCCTCAAAATAATTATTTTCTGAAAGGATCTTAGCCTCCCAGATGCACTTCGAATGTCATGAAAGAGCAGAGGAAACGAGCATTAGATGCAGCACCAGGCAAGAACAGAAAACAAATTGCCGCTGGCCTATGATGTATGGCGCCCAGCATAAACACAGGGAGCTTCGTGAAAGCAAGTTCGTTTTATTTACGGTGAAATCCAACTTTAATTGCTGGCAAGGCCATTAATCGTCCTCACCTAACCATGGAAGTAAGCCCGTCTAAATTATCCTGAAAATCCCAACTCATTGGGTGGGTGAAAAGGATGGTCTTTTTTAAAGGTAAAACATTTCAAAGTCACTTTTATAAAGTGGCAAAACCTGCTTTCTGTTCATTTCCTCTCTATTAAAGGTGTCTAAACAACTTATCGATTCCTGTAAAGAGAAAGAGCAGGAAAAAAGATCAAGTACAGATTAAATAAAAACTTGGAGGTTTATTACATTAGAGCTATAATTCAAATAGGCTCTGGAAAGAACTTTTGTCTAATTAGTCATTGTAATCAGGCATCTATGGGAATAAGTGTTAATGCTTAGAATAGACAAGCAATTAATCATGTCCGCCGTCAGCATAATGGCTGGCATCAGGCTCCATGATTCTTAGACTCCTGTACAGCAAATACAAAACAGGCAGCTATCCTGTGCTTTCAGTAGAAAGAAGCCACATCGCCTTTCTGCACCGTGAGGCTGTTGGGATATAGCTCATCCCCAGATGTCTGAATCCATAAAGCCTCAACCTCTAGCCACGGGAGCACAAAGGTGGAAAGTACACGGAGAGCACACAAAGGGCCATGCCACTCAGGAATGCGTGATATTAATGATAAATGGCATTTCTAGAAGTGATTACTATGTGCCAAGCAGTGGACTGAGTTCTGTGCATATAATAGATTATTGAATCCTTACAGCAACTTTGGGATGAAGGTGATACTGTTCTCAAACAATGAAACTGAACTTCAGAGTTGTTAAATTATTTGTTCAAGTTTGCACAGATGGTGCTGGGACTCAAACGCACGCCAGCCTGACTGCAAAGTGCATGCTGTAACTGCTTCTGAGGTGAAAATCGGCAAGAGAAACCTCTTTCAGAATGGAGTAAAGAGGCCAGCAGGGGGAGCCCTCACGCCCTAGCACTCAGCAGTCGCAGCCCCAAACCCCACAGGAAGAGAGGCACCTTGTGTAGGGTACTATTTTAGCTACTACTTTCCTACTCCAGCAGGAGGAAGAAAGGCTTTCCTTCTCCCTCAGCAACAGCCCAGCCAATGAGACACTGTCATAACTCAGCTAATGAGAAGCCAGTGTAGCTGGAACTCCCAGTTTATTCCAGTGAACTTTTTGTTTGTAAGAGCCCCTCCCAAACCCTCCCCCGCTTCCCTGTATAAAAGAGCCGTCCTCTCCTTTGTTCTCCATGGTTTTACTGTAGCTTGCTTGCCCCGCCTTGTCATTCTCTGCTATTCCCGGATAAACCCATATTTGCGGATAAAATAACCAGCAGTTTCATCATTTCTAACAACACCACAGAACCATGTTTGTAATATAGTCAATGAGCCAGAATAACACTTCTGGATGGAGCGTAATTGTTCCATTCATAAATATTTATGCGTACCTACTATGAGCTGGGCACTGGCAATAAAGACGCACATGTGTATGTATACACACAGACATATGTTTGTGTGTATGTGCATGTATAGGCTTAAGATACGTCCGCGTATTGTTTGACGTTCCTCATTTCTAATGAATAGAATAAAGCAGAAGCGAGAGTGTGACTTAGGGGACTAAGCTATAACAAGCCCTCCGGCCTCCTGGCTGTTCTCTCACTCTTGACTTGCTTTGCTCTGGAGGAAGTTAGCATGAGAAGCATCCCCATGGAGAGGCTCGTGTGGAGAGAAAATGAGGTTATCTGGCCGCAGCCATGTGGATGGGCCATCTTGGAAGTGGATCCTCCGGCCCCATTCTAGCCTTCAGATGACTACAGCCACGGCCAACACCTTGACTGCAATTCTGTGAGACGCCGTGAGCAGCGAAGCCACTCTCAGAACTCTGACCTCAGAAATGTCACCAATGTCTGCTGTTTTAAGTCGCTCAGCTGTGGGGTATTTTGTTGCACAGCAGTAGATAACTAATCCTGGTTGTGTATGTTAGCAAAGGATGATCAAAGAAAGCTAAAGACCAACAACCCAGAACATATCTGGGACCCATGCCAAAGGCTCACTGCTCTTTGTGGTCCTTTCCCTGTGGTCTCCATCTGTTGACGGCACAACCACCCACTTGTTCAACCAAACAAAAAAAAACCACCCTAGGTCACCCCTGACTCCACCCTGTGTCTGTTCATCAGTTCCTACAGATTGGTCACCAAGGCATGATAATCCCACTTCCTGTATCCTAAACGGTCTTGCTTCCCAACTTTTACTACTCAGGCCTCTCCATTTGTTCAAAAAAATTACTGTTTCTAGCATCTATTTATGCCATATGCCAATGCCCCAGAACTCTTCATTAACGCTGGATCCCCTCTACCAGCTCTGTGCCTTGCACACACTTCTAGCTCTTCTCTTTCCATCCTACTAGCCCATGAGTTCCTGGAGGGTAGCGACTATGTCTTGGCCTCTCAATCTCCTGTCTTTAGCAGGGACCCACAAAACTGTGCTTTGAAAACATTACTGTACCAATTATCTGCTTCTGTGTATCAAATTATCCTAAACCGTGGTGGCTTGAAACAATAAAACATGTATTACCCCCTAGTATTCTGTAGATCAGGAGTCAGTGTGATATAGTTGGGTCATTTGACTCTAGGTCCCTCATGAGTTTGCACTCTTCATCTCAAGGCTCCACTGGGGGTCAGTCCACTCTTAGGCTCAGTCATGTGGCTGTTAGGAGGCCACAGGTCCTCGCTGCCAGGTGGACCTCTCTCTGGGGCAGCTTCC
The DNA here is from genome assembly GCF_002007445.2 of Ailuropoda melanoleuca. Lineage (NCBI taxonomy): Eukaryota > Metazoa > Chordata > Mammalia > Carnivora > Ursidae > Ailuropoda > Ailuropoda melanoleuca. The sequence continues at coordinate 28,036,116 of NC_048227.1, forward strand.
AACACAGCAGCTGGACTCCGTCAGAGGTAGAGGGAGAAAGAGAGGGTGAGCGAGGAGGGAACCAGTCTTTGTAATGTAAGCTCAGGAGGGACATCCCAGCACTGTGTCGTATATTGATAAGAAGCAAGTTACCAGGCCAGCCCTAAGAGATGATTACACAAGGGCCTCAGTACTTGGAGGCGAGGTTCACCGGGAGACCTCTTAGGAGCTGCCTACCTTGAGGATCTTGATCTTGTGTCTCAGAACGGATCCAGCCTCAGGTGTCCTTGACCTGCCTTCTCTAACACCATCTTCATCTCCTCCTGCCATCCGCCCCTCCTGACTCCTCTGCTCCCTAGCAATCAATGAATGAATGGCAGTCTTTCTCTAGACTCGATTCATCGCTCATTTATTACATATTTCAGCCCTGGGCATGCTGCTTAACCTCACTAATGTTCCAGTTCCCCATTTGTAAGATGGGGATAATAATAGAACTTGCCTCATAAGGTGGTTGTGGGAATTAAAATGCACGCAAAAACTTGTAGCGTAGTTCTCAAAACAATGTAAATGCTCGATAACCAAAAGCACCCTTTATTATTGTTATGACTGTTATTTTGTCCCCGAACATCAAGATGTCTAAAAACCAGCTTCTTCTGTTCAGTTTATACTTGGCATCAAATTACACACTATTGCCAACTTGATTTAGTGTGTGCATTTGTTTTTTCCTTCAATTATCAAAAAACAAAACTATCTTTAATAATAATAATAATAATAATAATAAAAGACTTCTGTGTGATGGGTGGCACTTGTACAAATCTTCCCAGAACAGAAATTCAAAAATCCAAGGAAGAGAGTGCTGTAGCCCGTTGGCACATGAGTGTGAGTCCTCAAACACAGAGATTGGATGTAGATTGAGAATAAGATCCCCCAAGGTTGTACTATGGACAGAGATTAAACTGAAGAGTGGGGCCTTTTTGTACATTTCCTACTTTAAAAAACATTTCAGTTGGCTTCCCTAAGCGATCAGTATGGTCCTATGAAGTGAAGGATAACTCAGCTGTGCCGCAGGAGCCCAGGGATCGGATCCTTACAGTCTGTGAAGACGAACTCTGCGAAGAGGAAGGGGAATCACATGTCCTGAGTGGCTGTTGCTGAGCGACAGAGTGCATCCGGAGTTCTCCCTGCATCATCGCCTCCTTCATACCCAACCAGATTAGGTGACTAGTTATTGCTATCCCCCACTTAAAAAAAAAAAAGTGGGATTCACGTAAGAAAATCGATCATCTTAAAGCAAACAATTCAGTAGCGTTTCGTACATTGACAGTGCTGTGCAGCTACCACGTCTACATAGCTCCAGAACGTTGTCATCACCCTAAACAGAAGCCCGTACCCACTGACTCTGTCCCGGTTCCCTGCTCCCCCTCAGCCCCCAGCAGCCACCCCTCTGCAGTCCGTCTCCATGGATTTATATACATAGCAATTCATTCATCCGTTCATCCTTTGATGGTTGTTTGGGCTGTGTTGTGAGTAGTGCTGCTGTGAGCATGTGTATGGGTTTCTCTTTGAGTCTCTGTTTTTAGTTCTTCGGGGTACACACCTAGGAATGGGTTATTGGCTCGAATGGTCATTCTGTTTCACTTTTTGAGGAATTGCTTCATATTCTCTTTTTACTGATGGAGAAAACATGAACGTTTAAAAAATTTTTTTTTGTTTATGTAATCTCTACAGACCCAACATGGGGCTTGAACTCAGGACCCCCAGATCAAGAGTCGCATGCTCTACCGACTGAGCCAGCCAGGTGCCCCCAAAACATGAATGCTTTAAAATGCTTTACATTTTTTTTTAAAGATTTTATTTATTTATTTGACAGAGATAGAGACAGCCAGCGAGAGAGGGAACACAAGCAGGGGGAGTGAGAGAGGAAGAAGCAGGCTCATAGCGGAGGAGCCTGATGTGGGGCTCGGTCCCATAACGGCCGGGATCACGCCCTGAGCCAAAGGCAGACGCTTAACCGCTGTGCCACCCAGCGGTTAAATGCTTTACATTTAGAGTAATCAGGCCTCTCAGACAGAAAAGTCATTGCCATTTTCACTGGGTGACAGCCCCATGACGGAAGGCCTCCTGGAGGAGGTGAGACTATCTAAAGAGAAGCAAGCCACTCATGGGGGAGTAGAACAGGCAGATTCTAGATGCAGGGTGCTGTGAACAGGGGCAGAAGAGGCAGCTTAGTCTGACGCCAGCCAAGGGTCTGCTTGGAAAGAACTCAGGCCAGAGGGGCCCCAATCCTTCCTCCTAAAGTATGGGGCTGCCAGTGTCATTATTTACCTTCATGATTTACCTTAGAGTTACAGCAGCTGATCTCTGTGGGGTTTGCTTCTAGTAAGAACTATTTATTCCAAATAGGCTTGGGGCTCTGTCCAGCTCACACATGTGTACCAGCTATGGACGTTTCTGCTTTCTAAAAAAAATAGGTTAATTTTCTGCCTGCTCACCTCGGTTCCATGGGGCAGAAATGAGAAATGACGTGTATAGATGGCTGGCTTTCCAACTTCCCCTTATCATGACTTAAAGGGACCAGGAGACAACAGTCTGGGACCTACCAGGCTAATGAGGAAGGAAACGACCAGCCCAGATCATGCCACCCTGTGTCTAATAAAACTTTCCATGGCTGCACAGTCGACTGTAAAATCAGTGTGCACCTCTCACAGTGGGACTCCGGTCCTCCCACGATAGCAAAATCCCCACCATCACGGCCCTCAGCTCAGTTCACCTGCTACAATCTTTTTAGCCTTCTCAGTGAGTCTGCGAGGTGGACGAGATTATCCTCATTTTACAATGAGAACAGTGAGAATAGGTTTGGCAGAATCAGGGTTTGAGCCCAAGTGCGGCCGAATTCTGAATTCTGCTGGTCTCGCAGCTTCATCTAGCAGCCCAGTGTGCGAGGTCTCTAGCGCTTGCAGAACTGCAGCTGCGGAAGCCCCGATCAGCCTCACTCACCCCTTTCCCCCCAGCCCCTGGCCGCCACCACTCCCCTCTCTGCTTCTATGTGTTTGGCTATTTTCACAGCATTTTTGTAGGAGATAAAAGAGAGGAGAGGCCAAGAGTGAAGGAAGGGGGGGGGACAGGGAGGGAGGGAAGGAGGGGAGTAAGTAGAGGGCTGGGGGAGCAGGGGCGGGTAGAGGAGGAGAGAGATCTCCTGGCAGGGCTGAGAAGTGCCCCACCTTGTGCATTTGACAGATCCCACACATCCCCTAAATGATACCTGGTCCCTTTGAACAATTTCCCCCTGGCTGGGGGCCAGCAGGGGAGAGTAGAGACAGGAGACAGTGACACTGGTGCATCTATTGATTCCAAATAGACTCCCCTGGGAGCACATCAGAATGATTTTCAGGATTCAATTGAATCGACTTGTTCTTTAAATTCTTTCATTGTAGCTTAGCTCCTCACCAACCGCCTGGCTCTGTCCTAAAGGGGCTCCGATCCCCAATTAATAAATGAGACTGAGTAATCCGATTCTGAGTTTTGTCGATGGGGCCAAGTAGGTGACAAAGCAGGAGAGGGAAATGCGAGGGGACAGGGGACATCACTCTGTCCCTCCAATGTCTCCCCTGGAGGGTCCACCTGGATGAGCTAAGTTGGCAGAGGAGAGGGGGGAGGAGCAGGGTTACATTTGCAGGGAAGCTCCAGAAACAGGTCCTTGTTGGGGGGGGGCGGGGCTGGCTGCTCTTTGCAGCTTGTTACATCACGAGATCCACTCCGACATGGAATCCAGGGGCGGATCGGGGCTAGGAAGTCAGCACATCTTGCTGCGCGGGCTTATCGGAGGGAGAGGTGGGCAAGAACTTGCTGCTTCGGGCTCTGCTCCCCCTCACCCTGTGCCTTGAATTCTTTCTTTTGCTTGGGTCCAGGTGAAGTTTTGCATTGTGGAGCAGGGTAAGAGTTGGGCTGCTTTGAGATAGAAGCGTTGAGATGGATGTGGAGGTAAAACAGGAACCCCAGGAGGGTGAGTCCCCTTGGGAACCCACACTCCTACCTGGAGCTTCCCACGCACTCTATCACGGGACCCTGCTAAACCTTCTCCTGGGGTGTAGGGAGAACCAGCCCCTGCACTGCACAGACAAGGAAACCGAGGCACAGAGGAGGTAAAGGGTGAGCTCATGAGCAAGAAGTGGGGATATGGTACAGTCAGCATTTGAACCTAGGTCTGCTTGTCCCCAGTTCTGTGGAACGGTTAAGAGCCTGGATTCTAGAGCCAGCCAATCTACACTTCAACCTGGGCTCTTCCCCTCCCAGCCTTGTGACCTTGAGCAAAATTACTAACGTCGCTGGGCCTCAGGTCCCCTTCCGTAAAAGGGAGCTCAAAGTCTCCCTCACTTCACAGACCTGTGAATAGTGAATGAGAACCTAAATCTAAATGATCAAATGGTCAGTCACACAGGGTGAATGCTGGTGGAAATGTGGGGTCAGTCACACAGGGTGAATGCTGGTGGAAATGTGGGGTCACACGGGGTAGATGCTGGTAGAAATGTGAGGTCACACGGGGTAGATGCTGGTGGAAATGTGAGGTCACACGGGGTAGATGCTGGTGGAAATGTGGGGTCACGGGGTAGATGCTGGTGGAAATGTGAGGTCACACGGGGTAGATGCTGGTGGAAATGTGAGGTCACACGGGGTAGATGCTGGTGGAAATGTGAGGTCACACGGGGTAGATGCTGGTGGAAATGTGAGGTCACACGGGGTAGATGCTGGTGGAAATGTGAGGTCACACGGGGTAGATGCTGGTGGAAATGTGAGGTCACACGGGGTAGATGCTGGTGGAAATGTGAGGTCACACGGGGTAGATGCTGGTGGAAATGTGAGGTCACACGGGGTAGATGCTGGTGGAAATGTGAGGTCACACGGGGTAGATGCTGGTGGAAATGTGAGGTCACACGGGGTAGATGCTGGTGGAAATGTGAGGTCACACGGGGTAGATGCTGGTGGAAATGTGAGGTCACACGGGGTAGATGCTGGTGGAAATGTGAGGTCACACGGGGTAGATGCTGGTGGAAATGTGAGGTCACACGGGGTAGATGCTGGTGGAAATGTGAGGTCACACGGGGTAGATGCTGGTGGAAATGTGAGGTCACACGGGGTAGATGCTGGTGGAAATGTGAGGTCACACGGGGTAGATGCTGGTGGAAATGTGAGGTCACACGGGGTAGATGCTGGTGGAAATGTGAGGTCACACGGGGTAGATGCTGGTGGAAATGTGGGGTCACACGGCGTAGATGCTGATGGAAATGTGGGGTCACACAGGGTAGATGCTGGCGGAAATGTGGCCAAGGGGTCTTTACATTCTGAACTACAGAGCAGTATCTTGTGCACTGAGTATGCGTTAGTCTGTGTGAAGTGGGGGGTAGATAAGGGGAGAGGGGTTCCCCGGGGGGCTTCCATTGCAGGAGCAGAAGTCTTTGCGCTGCCCTTGGAGCACCCCGCTGTGGGTTCCCTCCATGGCAGTCCTTGCCTTGTTCTTCCTGTTCAAGGGGATCCGAGGAGACAGCTCATCTCAGCCGAGCGGATCTGGGGACAGATGTCCGGGCCCCCTGCATGGGGAGCTTCCCACTCTATCTGTGACCAGAACCCAGGGGTGTGCAGAGGGGCGGCTGCACGTGCCCTCCTGACAAACCAAACCCTTTCCCTTGCTGGGAGAGCCATAATTAGGCCAGATCTCAGCATGGCAGCCAGGATGTGTGCGAGCGGAGTTTCCGGCCCTCCTTCCCCAGGGCCTAGTTAACTGAATAAACTCTTCCAAAGGGCTGTGGATCAGCATTTCACCAAATAAAGTATGGCTCTGACAAAGACCTCTCTGAGGCAAACTGGAAGGCAGAGCTCCCCTGGACAGAAGTGAGTTCGAATCCCAGCTCTGCCACTCACCAGCTCTGTTATCCTGGAGAAGTTAAGTACTCTAAACCCTGATCTCCTCCTCCTCCTGTGAAAAATGAGGACAATAATATCACTGACTTCTTAAGGTTGTTGTAATGATTAAATTGAAGTTATCCACATAAAGCTTTCAGCCCAGGGGCGCCTGGGTGGCACAGCGGTTAAGCGCCTGCCTTCGGCTCAGGGCGTGATCCCGGCGTTGTGGGATCGAGCCCCACATCAGGCTCCTCTGCTGTGAGCCTGCTTCTTCCTCTCCCACTCCCCCTGCTTGTGTTCCCCTCTCTCGCTGGCTGTCTCTATCTCTGTCAAATAAATAAATAAAATCTTTAAAAAAAAAAAAAAGCTTTCAGCCCAGTACCTGGGAGATAACTCTTAGTGTTGGGGAGCAATTATTTTCACTGTTGATAATATATTGATGTTAATACTTAGCAACATTAAGAAAGTTAATAGCAAATTAGAGTTTTCAGGGGGACTTTTTCCAGGAGGAACTTCAATATCAGTTCCTTCCAGTGTGTAAAGTCCATCAGGGTCTCTGGACTTCTGGGCCACGAGGCCCGCCGAATCTCTACAAGGAGTATCTCTGCATGAGATAAAGGTTGCCTCTGATTTTTAGTAGAGTAGTACGTATCGGTGGTTTGGACTGGTCACCTGAGCATGTTCCCCTGCATCCCGTAGGTTCACTGAAGGTATTTCAGAAAGTACCGCACACTGTTGGCGGAGAGGGGACCCGTCCGGTGAAGCTCCCCTTCTTGTTCTGACTGCCAGGAAGCTCAAGGCCAACAGTCAGCCCATCCTTCTTACTATTCTTTGCTAGGCCGCACCTTTTCCTGCCTAGGGGACATTCCACCTGCCGTACCCTCGCTGGGAGTCCCCTCCTCAGATACACATATGGCTCTTTCCCACCTCCATCGGGTGTCTGCCGTTGTGTTAGTCTGCCTGAGCTGCAGTAACAGAATACGGCAGACCAGGTGGCCTGTAAATAACAGAACTTTCCTTCTCACCGCTCTGGAGGCTGGAATTCTGAGATCAGGGCGCCAGTGTGGCCGGGTCCCCTTCCACTTTGCAGAGTGCTGACTGCTTGTTGTACTCTCACACGGCAGAGAGTAGGGGGAGGAAGCAAGCTCTCATGACTCTTGTAAGGGCACTCATCCTATTTCTGGGGCCTCCTTCTCAGGAGTTTATCAAACCCTAATCACCTCCCCAAGTCCCCACCTCCTAGTGCCATCACATTGCCAGGTAGGGCTTCAACACATGAATTTAGAAGACACAAACTTGCAGCCCGTGACTGTCACCTTGGCGACACCATCCCTGACTGTCCTATTCAAACCTCAGCCCCACCCCATCACTCTCCAGTTACCAACCTGTTTTCTGTTTTTTCCTAGAACAAAGGGAAGCCCCAGGGACAGGCTAACACTGACCTGGTCTCCAAAGACCACATTGAGTACATTTGTACCAATTTCCTACAAAATTATTATTTTTTATTTTTTAAAGATTTTATTTATTTATTTGAGAGAGAGAGAGCTCACAAGCAGGGGGAGCAGGAGAAGGAGAAGCAGACTTCCCGCTGATCAGGGAGCCCAATGCGGGGCTCGATCCTGGGACTTTGGGATCATGCCCTGAGCTGAAGGCAGACGCTTAACTGACTGAGCCACCCAGGTGCCCCCCCTACAAAATTATTAAGAGCCTTAGAAATATCCATTCCCCTTGACTCAGCAACTGGACTCATAGAAATAGCCTCAGGCACTAGCAAATACAAAAGATGGTGAGTTTATCCATGTATAGACGTGAGAACTTAGAAGTCACCTAAATATCTACCCATAAGGGAGTAGACGAAGACGTTACTGACCATCGGTGTGGTGGAACATCACGCAGGCATTCCGAGTCTTTCATACTGTGGGGCTGCCATTAAATTGCAAAATAAATCTGGATATTAATATTTACTTACAGTGTAGTTGTAAATGGGTGTATGGGACACTGTATTTCACATTATTAAGCTTATCACTGATGGAAAAAACACAGGTGATTATCCCCTTTACTCCTTTTGTGTTTCTAAGATATGTTTACAATGAACATGCATTGCATTTCCAATAAGGAAATAATAAGGGGTTTTTCACAATCGCACTGTCGCTTCGTGCTCAGGAAGCAATCGTCAGTGCCCCAAACAGAATGTGTCCCCTCCAGAATGCGATCAGCCGTATCCCCAGCATTCCTGGAATCAGTGAGGCGGGGATCTGCGTTTCTTTTCCTTTTCCTTTTTTTTTTTTTTTTAATTTTTCTGTGCGCTGTTTGGAAAACAGCAGGCACAGCAAATAACAACCCTCTAGATAATACAAATGGGTAAATATTGCCAGGATCCGTTACATAAAGTGCTAAAGAATATAACTTGAGGATGTAACCACTTATTTTCCCACCTTCAGAAATCCCAGCGTCTGTTCCTGCCAAAAAAGATGGAGGGTGGGGAATTTTGCAGAGGAGAGAAGAAAAATTAAGTCTTTTCTTTCAAAGTGACAGAGGAAGAGGTGGGGTTGGTAATGGAGGAAAATGCTGCATCGAGTAAAATTAGAGATTTGGCTGTTATCTCCTCTGAAAGCACAAACGGAGTGGATTATGCGGCAGGAGAGTGACAGGTGTCACCCTCTGGAAGGATTGGGGATTAAGGGACACTTTTTAGATTTGTAGGGAAACTTTTCCCCTTCTCTAACAGACCCACACAGAGCCTGGTACAGACTCAAGAGGGGCGGACTGATCCCACAGAAACTTGCCTTGTGATTTGCGTCAATTCAAGGAAAAGCTCTAGGAAAAGGAGAAAAGCATCCTCTTTGTATCAATGTTCCCTCCTCTGCACTTTCAGACTTTCTCTTGGGCACACTGCAGGCACTGTTCCTCTCTCTGTGCATGGTACGAGACATGTTTCCTCTCTGGTTTTCACATCCTCCAGCCTTCCGAGGGTATCCCTCTTCTAACCACCCCCCACCCCCAGCCAAGTCTTGACAACAATGTTAAGCCACACTGCTCAGCACCTGAGCCCTCGCTCACCTGTCCGGGGTCCCTGCAGGAGGGTGAACCATCCAAGATGAAAAGGCTCACAGCTGGCCCAAGCCTGATATGCAAACCAAGGCCAGTCTCTGCCTGGAGCTCCAGTTCTAATTTCTGATGCCCTCGGAAGGACTGGCCAATGTCAGGCGGAGCCTACCTGATACCCTGGGCCAGTGCCAGGGCAGGAGCCTGGGCCAGAGCCCCTTTAAGACACCTCTGGGGATCTTAAGGATTGATTTTGGAAGCTTTGATTGAGTTCAGTACTTTTCCGGAAGGGTAGGAGGCATTCTGTGGCTGGGCAGCTGCCCTAAATTTAGGCTGATAACATTTGCTTGGTAAGACCAATCCTTTAGGTTGGATAATGGTCTTAAGCTAGGGGCCCACAGTCACATTCAGCCCCTAAAGATATTTCCCTTGGCCTGCGCAATGATTTTTGTCAAGATGTAAAACTTGAATAATTCCATGTAAAAGTCTGCATTTCCGGGTGTTTTGGTTTTTTTCCCCCTGAAAACAGAGAGAGTTGATTGCAGAATGCATGTTTAAGAATATGTACTCTGGCGCCAGACTTCTTGGTTTAGAATCCCAGCTCTGTGACTAGGGGTAAATTACCAAACCTCTCTGTGCCTCGGTTTTCTCATCTGTAAAATGGGAATAATAACATTAATAATAACTGTCTCCAATGCTTGTTGTAAGGATTAAATGAATACAAATAATGCTTTTAGACCAGTGCCCACCATATGTGTGTTAGAATAGTTATTACACTAGGTCGCTAGTAACACTGGACAGGCATTCCTAACACTATCTCCCTTGTTCAAGACAGGGCATGACCTCTTCATGTTATTACGTCTGCCACTCCACTCAATTCACTCATTACTTTAGCTGCCAGAGCTCTGTAAGTGTTTGAGCTTGAGAGCCCCAGCCTCAAATGAAGATACAGTATTCACCAGTGTGGGACCTTTGTAAACCCAAAGTGTAATACTGCCTTGGGTAACTGCTGGGAGATTTCACAGCTGCAGAATTTGGGGCACCAGGAAGTCCATGGGCATAGGTGGAACATTATGTCCTGCTCCTGATTTGGCCATGTCACTTAGTTTGGGCTACGATAGGCAGCAGACGCGATGATGTGTCAGTTCTGAGCCTAAGTCTGAAATGTTGCCTCTTGCATTTTCATTACTATCAAAGAAGGAAGAGCTAGGCTAGATGCTGGTTCCAGGAAGAGGGGGAGTGATACATGAAGCAAGCCTTCCCAGTTAAGGTGACCTATCCAAACCCAACCGAGAGCAGGGTCCCAGCTAACCTGCAGAGATGCGCTGAAACCAACACAGACCCGCCAATCTTTGGGGAACCTGCATTCACATGACATATAATAACACATGGTTGTTGTTTTAAGCCACCGAGCATTGGGGTGGATTGTTACACAGCAAACACTAGCTCATAAGCTGTCCCATGGAACCCCTTAGCATCACCCAGCTACCTAATGGGACATGGCAAGTTTTTCTGGGACACAGTGATGATGCCATCTGTGTTAGCTGTGACCAGAGAACGGGGCTGCTCTCGACCTCACATGAAGAGTCAAACATTCAGGGGTAGGGGTGTTGGATACCCAGCTGCCAGTTTGGCACCCCAACCCCTCACACAGCCTTGGGCAAAACCACAAGACAATGACATTCATGGATTTTCTCTGTTCCTAGGGAGTATCTTCTCACAGTTTTTGTCCTCTCTTGTCACGTCCCTATAAATACACACAAATCACCAGGTTTTTGTTCATTTGTTTAAGCCACACAATGGAAGAATGGACTAACGGAGACAGTCTAAAAAGTTGTTTCAATACGTTTAAGAGGATTGAAATCAATCATTGCGTGCATCTTTCCTGACCACAACAGTATGAAACTAAAAATTGGTCACAAGAAAAAGAAGCTACTGGCAATGTCCAGGCTGAAGACAGCGTTGGCCTGAATGAAGACTTTAGGAGTGAGGATGGAAATAAGTGAACAAATTTGATAACAGACGCAGCGTCAGCAACAACCCCTATCGGTGCTTGTTCTGTTCTCAGAGCATTACGTATCTTTAATCAACAATCTTATGGGTTACGTACTATTACTCCTTCTACTTTACAGACAATGATGTTGAGGCCAAAGTGACCCAGTCTGCAAATGGAGAGTTCAAAGCCAGGAGTCCTGAGTCTGGGCCCTTTCCCCAGCATGCCACAGCTACTGCCTGTTTTAGGAGCTCTGCAGGGGGTGGAATAAACCGGGCTTAGTGGTTTATAAGCCATGGGGGGTGACGGACGTGGAGTGCAAAACAGTTGGAAGACAAGATGGTCTTCTCATTTGTTCTAAGGGAACAGTGTGTGTGTGTGTGTGTGTCCATTTACAATGACAAACAAGAAAAAGTCCATTTCCAGAGTAAGATTTGGATCAGAGAAGACTCACGGGAGAACAATTATTACTGCCAAATATTAGGAGGACTGTCAAATATTTGGTTCAGACTTGTTCTCTGAGAATCAAGGAAGGAGAATTTGTCTAAGTGAGGTCTCAACGTCACGTGGCAGGGAGAAGGAACAAAAGAATGCATGGGGGGGTGTGTGTGTGTCTGCCTGCCTGTGTATCAGATAAACAAATAAATTATTTCAAAGCAAACACAGAGGCATTGCGTGACAGAACTTGTTCTGAGTGTGTCTGCCACGGCCGGGCACCCACTGCAATATCACAGAAGAAGTGGAGTCTATTTGAAATCCATTTGCCTCTTTGACTTTCCCAGTTAAGACTGTCGCCAAGATACGACAAGATTAACAGCCATTTGGAGGGAGAGAAACCCCGCGACTTCTTGGCTTTGTCTTGTTCTTTAAAAAAAGATCCTTGTTTGAGGAGGAGCAACGGTCCTTCTTTCTAGAACAGAGATCAATACTGGCTTTTCTGCTCAAGCTAGCAAGTGTATTTTCTTTCTTTCCAAGAGATGACTGCTGGGGCCGGAAGGCGGAGTGTCCTCGTTCAACTGGATGCCCTAGAACTTTGCCCTTTGACAACATTTTTTTTTTTTAAATGCTTTGGAAGAGCTCACTTTCCCTTCAGCCCTTCAGGGCCCAGTTGTACAAGACAGCCTCAGCGTCCTTCCCTCCCTCCCTGCTCCTGTCCTGAAGTTGAGATTTCTTTCTGTATGGTTCCCCCTCACCTGAGTGACTGGTGTGATCTGACAGGGAGCAGATCTAGGTTCTAGGATGGGGATTGGACCTCTGGGACTTGTCCCCGAGTATACGATGGAGACCACCAAAGAGGGATCGAGAGATCAGTGTAAGCCGGATATTTGAAAGAGACCTCAAAAGATGGGGGGGAAAAAAAGAACCTCTGAAAATCTGCCACCAGATTTTGGATGAGCGCAGAGCTGGTGACAGAGTCTAAGTAAAACCATCAGGGAAATGTAAACACAGGGTCATTCCAAGAGGTGAGGTACAAAAGTAGGAACAAAGAAGGAAACCCAGGCCTTTCTTGATGAGCTGAACAGGGACATTCCATTCCTCTGTCTGTAGGGTTTGCATTGTGGGATACCAGAAACGACTTGTGCTGGGAGTGGCCCGAATTAAGAGGCGGCCATCAGGACAAACATGCACGTGACTGGGCTCCTGTCAGTCACCGCCACCTCTGATTTCTGCCTCGTTTAGCACACGGACAGAACACAGAAGCCACGGTGGCTCCACCTTTCGCCTTGGCTTTTCCTTAAGATCACATCTAAAATAAGTAAGTAACTAAGTAAGTAAATAAGTAAATAAATAAATAAATCACATTAAAAAAAAAAAACTTAGCAAGAGAGCACAAGCAGGGGGAGCAGCGGAGGGAGAAGCAGGCTCCCCGCTGAGGGACTCGATCCCAGGACCCTGGGATCATGACCTGAGCTGAAGGCAGATGCTCAACTGACTGAGCCACCCAGGTGCCCCCAACAAGATCACATTTTAAAACAAAAGTGAAATTGATCATAAGAGACCCTAATCAAACTACAAAAAGAAAAAGAGGAGAAATTTATATGAATAAGTCATAAAATCTCAGGCTGTTGGTGGATGAGGGGAATGCAGTCCCGACAGGGGGCTCCATGACCAAGAGAGATGAGAAGCCACTAGTTCTCCGTCTTTCTCTACAGGAGCTGTGATGTTCCTCGGACGTGCGGGGTCAGGTTTGCAGTCTGCCTCTCCAGAGTGGTCAAGGCATCACGCTGTGCATTTTTAAGTCATTTCTGGCTCCATTTTCCTGCCCTTCTGTGTTTATTTACCTGGTATCTATTTTGAATTTGGGCTTGCTTTTTTTTTTTTCCCAGATTTTATTTATTTGTCAGAGAGCACAAGCAGCGGGGGGAGCAGCAGGCAGAGGGAGAGGCAGGCTCCCCACTGAGCAGGGAGCCCGATGTGGGGCTTGATCCCAGGACCCCAGGATCATGACCTGAGCCAAAGGCAGATGCTTCACCGACGGAGCCACCCAGGTATCCCTCTCTTTTGATATTATTCATTCTTTTGAGTCATATGACATCTTTTTGGAAAAATAAAGAAGTCAAATATTAAAACATGCACTTGAACCTTAAAAAAAACCCTTGCTCTTGAACATACTGGCAAGCATGCCTCTGTGCAATCCCATGGTCTACACACACACGCTTGTACTTCTCTCGGCCCCACACCTGCACACCAGCACCCACAGGGTAACTGGGAGCAGTTCATGAGCAACGTCATACAGAGAAAGTACAGGAGGGGTATTTGGGTCATGGCGTCACTGGGTTATTTTGCTATTCTTGTGGGGAATTTACTTTTCTAGACCATCAGAAGTGAAAGATGCAATTTGCAAGGATTACGGAAAACTCAGTTCTATCCCATGCGACCCTCGGCAATATAACTTCATCACTCCTGCTCAAGGGCCAGAGTCTGCTTGGCTGGCCCGGACACTTGGTTCGACCAACGCAAAGCAGCAGAGGTGAAACTGTGTAAGTTTGGGAGTCTGGATTTCAAGAGATCTTGCAACTTCTCTGAGCCTCTGGAAGCCATGGGGGGATGGGAGAACCCACCAAGGCCACCATCAACAGGCAGCCTGTCCCTTCGCATCTTCTGTTCCAGGGACAAGCTGATGCCAGAGTGTGCGCTAGAAGGCGGGTGTCCAGGCCTCTAGTCTCACATCTTTAAAGAGGGTGAGCAACACCGTCCCCCTCCTCCATGAGAGCACAACCCTGTGACACAGGAGGAGGGGACAAGACTGGGAGTCAAAAGGCAGAGCTGTAGTCCCTGCTGTGTCAGATGCTTGCTGTGTGTCTATACCTAAGTAAAATGACCTCTCTGGACCTTGCCCCCCTCATCTGTGAAATGAGCAGGTGGGAGAAGTGAACCCCCAGGCCCCGGTAAGTTCTGAGCGTCCCTGATGAGTCTGAAGCCTGCCTTCTCAACTCTTCTGTCACAGCGGGAGCTCGGGGATTTTACTGTGACAGGCTGGAAACCAGCGTGGGGGGGGCAGGGGGTTGCATTTCATGCTGTCAGCTCCCCTTCTTCTAAAGGGTAACATTGTCACTCACAGCTTATCTTGCTGTGAACTTGCCTTAATGGTTTCGTGGGATTCAGGCTCAGATGAATCATCCTGGGCAACAAGCAACACGACAGACTCATCACTAATTAACTGGCAGCCGCGCACGGTACCACGTTGCCTGGTGCGGAAGGCCTGTTTCTGCATTAGCCCCTGTGCTCCTGGGTTCTCGGGACGCTGTGCAATGTCATTCTCCGGTGCTCGTCTCGGCTGTGAGCATAGTGGGTGCTCACCCTGGAGAAGAATCATCAAGAGAAGACGCGATCCAGGAAAGCGTGTTTCTGTGTCCCTCTCCATCCCCAAAACCAACACTGCATGTAAGGGAGACATTCTGCTTTCGCTCTCTTTGGCAATGAACACGTTTGCCCTTGCAGTGCTGGAGAAAAATGCAATGGCATTGTTACCCATGCAATGCTGTAGGAGCGAAGATTAGGTCACACCATAGATAGGCTCTGAAGTTGGGTTTTCAACCGAGTTTTTTTTATCAGAGAGATTTACTCACGTTTAGCTATGCACATACCATTCCATCCATGTTCAGTGTTAAATCTGCACAGAACAGTAAATTGGTGTTGAAGGAGTGAATGAATCTCTCTTGCAAAACAACTACACGGTGCTGGTTTCTTTTTTCCGAGTGTCTTGCCCTTTATTCCTCAAGTCAGTGTTCTTGCTTCCAGGTCCACACCAGCGATTTCAGTATTAGTGAGAATTCTTCAGCAATTATAAAGCCATAGGCACAACTCAAATGAGCGTAAGCCAAAGAAGGGAATTTGGAATCATGGGTAGAGGTCACAGTGATCGCACAAAAAGAGTCAGGGCTTTGGGGCTTGAGGATTCATCCTGGAACTCAGTGCTGCCAGAAATCAATCAATCAACAAACCAATTCCTCTCTCTCCCCCACGTGGGGACACAGCAAGAAGATGGCCCGTTGGGAAGGCAGCAAGCAGGAGGGGGGTTCTCATCAGAACCCAAGCATGCTGGCACCCTGACCTTGGACTGCCAGCCTCTAGAACTATGAGAAAATACATTTCTGTTGTTCAAGCCACCCAGTCTGAGCTGACAATACGCCAGCCTAGTCTAGTCTTCCTCTTATCTCTCTGATATTTTTTATCCTTTGTGCTCTTTTCATGGTTCATTTTTACCGAGTCCCATGTTTTCGATTATCATTACCACTCAGGCCTCCTGGATACAATCTTCAGCCCATATCTCCCACCTGAGCTGCATACTAACCTATCTTGCACTTACCTTCCCAGCATGATTTCTTGCTCCTTCCCCTTCACATGTGGATCTGCTTATGATCCTTTTGGAACATATCATTCCCACTAATGCCTCTGGATGTTTAAGCACTTATTCTATCTAAAATATCATTTCTAGGGGCAGCTGGTGGCTCAGTGGATCAAGGTCTGACCCTTGGTTTTGGCTCAGGTCGTGATCTCAGGGTGGTGGGATCAAGTGAGCCCCACGAGCCCCATGTCAGGCTCTGCACTCAGGATGGAGTCGGCTTGGGATTCTCTCTCTCCCTCTGCCCCTCCCCGCCCACTCATGCTCTCATGCTCTCAAAAATAAATAATCTATAAAATAAAATATAATATCATTTGTTGTTCTTACCTGATTAACTCCTACCAGTCCTGATTTCAGTTTAGTGGTTCGTCGTTTAGGAAGGCTTCTCATCCCCCCAAATTTAATAAGGTTCTCATGGGATCACAGAGATCATGTTATTAATCTTTTGTAAGACCACTTTTTTTCCCCTCTTCTGTTAGAATGTGAGTTCCTTAGTTGCAGGAGTCATGTTTGATGGCTGCAGTGGATACCTGGTATTTGTTTAATGAGTGAGTCAATAAAGTAATAAGTGAAAAAATACACAAAGATATATATAAACCCATACCCACACTGCAGTTGCATAGTGACTGTAATTCATTCGGCTCAGCTCTTACTAAAAGAAAAAACAAAAACAAACTCCACAACTTCACCTTTTTTAATGGGAATATGTTTATAAGGCCTCTAAGAAGTATTATCTTTATGGCTTTATCCACAAGGTCAAGATGTTTATGTGTCCTCTGTGCTAATTCCATTACCTTCTTTTTTTTTTTTTTTTTTTAAAGATTTTATTTATTTATTTGACAGAGAGAGAGCGCGAGAGAGGGAACACAAGCAGGGGGAGTGGGAGAGGAAGAAGCAGGCTCATAGCGGAGGAGCCTGATGTGGGGGCTCGATCCCAGAACGCCGGGATCACGCCCTGAGCCGAAGGCAGACGCTTAACCGCTGTGCCACCCAGGTGCCCCTCCATTACCTTCTTCTTAAAAATCTATTCTATCCATCAATGTCTGCTGTTCGGGGGTACTTTGGATGAAGACCTATTTTATCAACAATTGTCCCCTAGTGATAAATAAACACACATTAAAGCTCTCAGCTGGCCTTTGCAAATGACATGTTCCTTCTTGTTACTTTTTTCTCTAATATTGGCTTGTTTTCTAATCGCTGTGAAATAAACAAACCCTGGCTGTTATGTTTTACCCAGACAAGTGGCTCACTCGGGTTTGTTTGCCTGTTTTATCTGGGGTCTTGACTTTGATTTTACATGGGTGTGCCTAAATGTAGTGACCAAGAAAATGCTTGGGTACTAAAAAATGGGATATAAGTGGAGACTTCTGGTTTAATGTGCATGACTAAAATGGCAGAAGGAAAGCATTCACATGTTCTTTAAATCCATAGCAGAACTGGAAGGATGTGAAGAGTACCACCAACACATGACAGAAGAGAAAGTCCTGGAAAAGGACAGACAATGGGTAGAAGGGATAAAGAACAATGGCCATGGTTGTCATCAGGGTGAGAAATTAAAAGGTAGAACAGTTAAGCCAGGCCCTGGATATCAGAGTGGCTTTATTGACATTTATCCCTAGGATAATGTTATGGTACAAATCTTTTACCCAGAAATTCTGACAAAGACTCCCAGAGTGTGATCTTTGGGCAGTAAGTGGGGCTGTACCTCAGACAACTTACAGTTTCCAGGAAAGACAGGAAGATCACATATTCAAAATGAAAAATCCTTTGCTTGCATACCTTTAAAGGAAAGCCCAGGCTCCCATCCCCTCCTCCAGCATTAAGGCCCTCATGATCAAAATCTTCATTCATTGCCAACAGAACATGAAATTTCATTGAACTAAAAAATTATTCCTCAGATGCCAACATCACTCAATTTAAATTACATCAATAATTACAAAAAGCAACCAATAACTACCATACATTTGAAGAAACCGAACAGTGTGAAAAAGATTTTCAAAATACAATAAGCAGCAAATTAATGTCTGAGCGAACAGTTAACACAATAAACCAAAGGAAACTTATCCATTTATCACAGCAGTAAGAAAGAGCGGTATGCAAAGGAAAAGAAACAAGAGCTCTCAAAAACAAAACTTTAAAACCCTAATTGCCAAACTAAAAACTGAAACTTAGAAGGTGGGTGGTTTGCACAGAAGAATGGATACCAATAAAGACTAAAATCTGGACTGGGTTACTAAGGTTAAGGATTTCATCAGAACTGGTGAGAAAGGTCAAACACGGAGTGGGGCATATTAAGATCTGCCCAGGAGTTCCAAATCTATTCAGTAAATGTTCCAGAAAGAATGAAAGAGAGGAAAATATCAAATAACTAATAAAGGAAAATTTTCCTGAGCTGTAGAAAAGACTGAACAGGTAATACCCCAGGATATTTTGTTTTTTCAACAAATTTTTATTGACTACCTGTGTGTCAGGCACTGTTGTAAATGCCATGATAAGGAAGACAAACATCGGGTCTAAGTATATCCTGAAGCAGTTATCTGAATTCTGGGTATTAAAACAAAATGCCAAATTCTGCTGCTGGCTGTGATAGAATTACTGGTACTGGGCCAGTCTTCCACTGTAAATAATTACAAAACTAGACAAAATATGTAAGTTAACAGATTTTCAGACAGTGGAAAACAGCACAAGACTGTAATACCTGAAAGAAGGGACAGTCCTAGGTGAGCTCTCTGTCTATGGAAATTTTTCCCAGCCTGATACAGAGAACTAGAGGCTGAGAAGAGAACAGTTCTTCTAAGCTGAAGAGGCATCAGTCAGAGTTCTGGACGTCTGAAATGAAGCCTCTGGAAATCTGTCTAATAAATGATTCAGTGATATAATGTAATAATTAGTGTTTGAAGAGGGTATCAAAGAAAGGGAAGCTGTGTGGAGAGGGAACCCCAGAAGTCCATGCAAGTCCACAGATGAGAGCTAGGTTGTCCATTCTCAAAGTGAGACCTCCCAAAGTTTACAAGACAGAAGTTGCTATGGGTCAAAAGTGGAATGAGACACTATAGGTCAGCTGGAGGAGGAAGAGTAGCAGAGACGTTGGTGTGTTTTGGCCCCAGAGTGGAGGGATCTTCTTAACATACCCTTAACACACCTGAAATCCAGCTGACCCAGAAGAATGTCATCAACTTAGGATAAAGAAACCCCCTAGAGTAAAACCTACTCTTTGCTTATCTTTGCTAAAAACCAGCCCCAGTAAGACCTGCAGGGGAGACAGAGTATAGAGGTTGAAGTCAGCTGAGTTAAGAGAGGTTTGATAAACACTTTTTCATAGATTTGCACTAGCAGAATGTAAAACCAAACCGTCACAAGTTCATGGTGATCAGCCAGCAGTTGAAGAATCAATATTCTTCAGAAAAGCGGAGTCCAAAGTCTCCCTAATATTATCTAACATAGCCAGTATTCAATTAAAGAAACAAAAAACACTAGCTATACAAAGAATGAGGAAAAGTGACCCACAGTTAAGAAAAATAAAGTTGTCACTATAAACCGATCCCAAACTGGTCCAAATGTGGGGCTAAGCAGACAAAGATTTTCAAGCAGCTATTACAAATACGTGCAAATCATTAAAGGAGAGACTTAAAGGAAGATACGGTCTTAATGAGTGAATAGATAGAAAATCTCAACAATTAAATGGAAGTACAAGAAGGAACCAAATGACAAGGCTAGAAATTAAAAGTGTAACAACTAAAATACAATCCCTGGAATTTAAAAATTCTCACATAGGCAAAAGAAAAAGTCAGTGAATTTGAAGACAGATAATTGGAATATATCAACTTTAAAGAACAAAGGGGGAAAAAGATTTGAGAAAAGTTAACAGAGCCTCAAGATCCTGTGAGACAATATCAAATGATCTGACGTGTATAGTTAAGGTCCCCAAAAGGGAAGAGGGTGAGATTGGAGCAGAAAAAATATGAAATTAATGACCTAATACTGCATCTTTAGGAAAAAAAAAGAGCCAAGTAAGTAAAAGCAAAGGAAATAATAAAGAGCAGAAATCAATGAAGTGAATAGGAAAAAAAAAGAGAGAAAATTAATAAACCCAAAAGTTGCTTCATTAAAAATATCAACAAAATTGATAAAGCCCTAAGAAACCTGATCAAGAAAAATAGGAAATAATGCAAATCTAAAAAATCAGGAATGAAAAGAGGTTATGAGCGCCACAGATCCTAGCAGCATTAGAAGGATAGTAAGAGAATATTACTAAGGAAATTGAATTTGTCAAAAACTTTCCTACAAAGAATATTTGAAGTCAAGGTGAATTGATGAATTCTACCAAACATTTATAGAAGAAATCACACCAAACTTACACAAGCTCTTTTAAAAAATAGGGAAGGAGGCTGCGCCTCTCAGTATGTTATGTGCGACCGGAGAAACGCTGATACTTAGACTGGACAAGGTCATTCCAAAAATGAATAAAGTTACAGATTAAAATAACTGCTCAATGCAGACACAGATATCCTTGAAAAGACTGCTAAATCAAATTCATATACATGAATTATGATATGATCACAAAACACATTATCACAAAAATTAATAAGAACATGCTGAAATATTGACAAGAAAGGGGAAACACTTATATAAAAAGACTATATTGACCTATCAGAACAAGAGAGAAATGTCTTAGGTTCTGATAAAATACAACTTCAAACTTTTATTTCTATATCAGGCAAAATTGTATATGCAGTGCAATCTCAATTATGTAAAAATATGCAGAGATCTTCTGAAAAGAAATGTGTATTGAACATCTAACCAGGCACAGTAGTAAGGGTTTTAGAGGTATTATCATATTTGATCCCCACAGCAGCCCTGTGAGGTAGGGATTATGGCCTTCTTCATAGACCGATCCCACACAGCTGGTAAAGACTGGAGCAGAGCTCAGATCCATGCCTTCTGAACAGGGGGATGTTGGACTACATGCCTTGTCATCAGCTCTGAGGACTTTACACTTCATACGGAGTGACAGATATCCCTGCTGCCTCGAATAACCATTGCCCTGACTCAAAGTGGACTCAAAGAGACCAGCACTCTGGGCCATACTCCGAGTGCAGCTTGGGAATTTTGCACTAGACAGAGGATAGCTGACCGAATTCTCGGCATTGGCTGGCATTTTTCTGCCCTAGGGATTAGCGAGACCTTCCTGAAACCTGTTTGATTCCCCTGGGTTTCCTCCAAAAGGATGGCTATCATCATTAAGTGGGTTCTCCAGCTTCAAGGCAACATGAATGACTTTTTCAAGCATTCTGATTCCACAAAGAGTCAGCATGTCATGGAATTCAGGCCACTTGACATAATCGGGAACTCTCTCTTCCCTCCTCCTTTCAGGGTCAGCCAGCAGTGATTTGGCTCCCTTCTGTCTGCCCACATTATCTCTACCGTGGGGAATTAGCAACCACTTCCCTGCACAGCTGCTAGAGGCTGGAATAATTAATTAAAATTTAAAATAAAACCATTTACAAGCCTTTGCATTTGAAACTATAGGAGTGGGTAAACTCTTCAAGGCATTTCAACTGATTAGCAAGGGAAAGTTTTTTTTCAAGAGGATATTAGCAGTGTAAAGCATATTTTATGAGCATATATGTAAGTAATTAAACCATAAAAGCTGCCATCAAAGCAGAACAATCTTGTTGTGTATAACAATTGGAAATTTATCCACAGCATCCAAATGGATTCACGTGGGGAAAGTGAGAGCCTGGGTACTAAATTGAAAGCATTGATGAATACAAGTGGCAATCTGAAATGATGGCCCATCTCCCCTTTGATCAGATGCCCCAACATCTCTGGAATGGGCCAATAACTGATGGGCAAAACCACATTTTTATGTTTTGATTTTATTAGGCTTCAAATGAGAAGTAAGCAAGCTAATGGCATGTGTTATAGAATCTGTCTAGCCAAATAAGTTACTTTTGCCTAGGTGAGAAAGCTAAGAACTTTCTTAAGCCACTAAATTGACTTTCTCAAGGTCACACAGCGAGTGATTCATTCCTACACACAGCCTCATTGGAAGAGCCCAGAATCACTTTTAACATTGGTACTTTCTGTTCCAACCCACTCAAAACTGATGTTGTGATTGATGAGCCTGGCTCACAACTGCCAGATTCACAACTCTTCCTGATTTCAGAGACAAAGATACCCATGAACTTTGACAACTCATGACAGTCCTACAGTTTCTTAATCTTCCGGGGCTTGGGGGAGAGAATGAGAATTCACTTCACCTCTACCCTGTGCCCGGACCTGTGGCCTCTTTGTATAAATAATCTCATTGAATTTTCCTACCTGCCTTGTGCAATACGCATTCCCATTTAACAGACCAGTAAAAACCGTATGAGTTAAACTTGACCATAGTTGCATAGCTGCTCAATGGCACACCTGAGATTTCAAAATGCTTCCATCAGGCCACACCACTGAGGTGTCTTACCAGTGGGCTGAGGTCCCTTTGTTGGTACGGGCACGAGAAGGCACACAGTTGGAAATTGGGTGCTTAATAATACTTCCGTAGACTCTTTCTGCAGCTGATGATGGCTGAGTCGGTGTGATGCAGTGAAAAGTACCAATTCTGATAGCAATCAACTGGGGACGTGGCCACATTACCGTCTGTGCTCTGATGCTATGGCTTTCCCAGTTCAGAAAACAAGACAGAAAGCAATGGGTTCAGTTTTCCTGAGAGTTTAAAATCCCAAATAAAAACAGAGTGAGAGAGGGGAGGGGAGAGAATATCAGTGAGCCAATTGGGAAAGTCTTCAGTACCAACAAAGGACAAAAGTGACTGAGGGCTTCAGAGGAAATCAGAGTCCCATGTGACGCATGCCCAGCTCTGGTGGCAAACAGCGGGACAGGAGCAGATCATAAAGAAGAAGAGAGAAAGACAATAGGCCCTTTCTGATGCAGAAGAGAAGAGGGCTAATGTATATTGTACATCTTCCACCTGACAGGTACTCTACCTGTACTTAATATTGTCTCCCTTAATCTTCACATAACTGGTAGCAGCTGCTCTGTAAATGTCATGTGCAAATACGGTGATACTTTTGTTTTTCCAGGTAACCTTAGAGCCCTTACCTACTAGATTGGCAAAACATCTGGGAGCCCTCTCATGAGTCGCCCCATCCGTTCCACACCCGGCAGAAGGTGGGAGGGTTCTATGCAGTCGACCGGTGGTGGAGGGTGGTGGGAGTAAGATAATCGTTCAGCTTCACACCCAAACAGGAAAATCCATGGCTTTAGAAAAATTATTTATTTATTTGAGAGACAGGTGGGGAGGGGCAGAGGGAGAGAATCTCAAGCAGACTCCCTGCTGAGTGTGGAGCCAGACTCAGGGATCCACTCTATAACCCATGAGATCATGGTCTGAGCCGAAACCAAGAGTCAGATGCTCAACCCACTGAGCTGCCCAGGCGCCCCAGGAAAATCCTTGGCTTTGAAACAATCCACAACCACCATTGTTTCTTGTTGCCTCTGAATTGCTTTTATGAACGACTTTATGGAGGTATAGTTTACATATCAAGAAATTCATCCTCTACAATTATACCCTTTGATGATCGTTAGTAACTTTACCCAAGCGGTGCAACTAGGGTCATAAATCAGTTTGAGAGCACTTTAGTATGCACGCGCACACACACACACACCCCTCGAAAGATCCCCCACGCCCATCTGCANACCCTTTGATGATCGTTAGTAACTTTACCCAAGCGGTGCAACTAGGGTCATAAATCAGTTTGAGAGCACTTTAGTATGCACGCGCACACACACACACACCCCTCGAAAGATCCCCCACGCCCATCTGCAGATAATCATTATTCCCACCCCAGCTCCAGGCAACCACTAATCTATCTTTTCTATGTATATGTCATAGAAATAGAATTGCACCAGCTGTAGTCTCTGGGACTGCTTTTCTTTTTTCACTTCACGGAATGTATTTGAGGCTCATCTGTGNAGGAAGAAGCAGGCTCACAGCAGAGGAGCCTGATGTGGGGCTCGATCCCATAACGCCGGGATCACGCCCTGAGCCGAAGGCAGACGCCCAACCGCTGTGCCACCCAGGCGCCCCCCTGGGACTGCTTTTCTTTTTTCACTTCACGGAATGTATTTGAGGCTCATCTGTGACGTAGTAGGTGTCAGTAGCTTGCTCCTTTTATTCACTGAAAAGTATCCCATCGTATGGATAGACCACATTTTTCTATCCGCTTACCAGTGTCCACATAGACTTGCACACAGATGTTCATAGCACCATTATTCATGATTGCCCCAAACTGAAAACAACCCAAACGCTTTTAAAGTTGGTCTACACCTGTGGTTCTCAAGCTTGGCTACACGTGATGATTTCGATCTAATGGGCCTGGGGTAGAGCTCACAACAAATGTTTGTTTTCAGAGCTTTCCAGATAATTCTACAGGCCAAGAAAATCACTGTGCTGCAGAGTCTAACAGATAATGTTTGTCGTTTCTGTCTACACTGGTGCTAGAGTTCCTGGATCCCCACTATGGTTTTGTGTGTGTGTGTTTGTGTGTGTGTGTGTGTGTTTTGAATCTCATTCTTTCTGAATTAAGCTTGGCCAAGGATGCCCAAACATGAGCTCCATTACAAAGCATTTCATTCAACTTTGGACTTGGGACAATCCCCTGCTACCCATATAACCCCACAATCCCATCCATTTCCCTTCTCAGGGTCTGAGGTCAGTGGTCAATTTACTCTCTTAAACCCTGAGAATGGATCCAAATGCCTTATATACATCCCCTTTCCAAGAGAATGAGGCCACATGATCTGCTTCCCAAGTGAAGCTCCAGAACTTTCTCCTCTCTCCTTAAGGGATGCTACTTCCAATGACTCAAAACTGATTTCCTCTCTAAGGAAGCCTCTTGGTGATTCCAAGGTCCCAAGTACCATGCTTCTAATTAGAGACCTACTTATTATGACTCCAAGGTGCTCTGCCCCTACCCATTTCTGTTTACTGTACATATTTCTTGGTTAATGAGACAGAGAAAAAAATCCGTTTAGTGACTTCTGTGTCACAACCTTTGCAATGTGCAAGTATACCATCCTTAGTTTCAGACACTGATTCCCAACTGGGTTAATTGGCCAAGGTCATACAGCTGATAATTGCAGATCAACACTTCAACTCAAGTCTTCTTGACTCCAAAGCTGTGTCACTTTCTAACTTTCTACTACAATTTGCTGGCTTCTCTCCACCTCGCTTCTTTGCAGAGCAAGGATTTCCACATTCCCTTTAAAATGCAATTTAATTGTAAATACCTTCTTGCAAAGCTCATTCTAGCTCCCTTATTTTCTCCTTTCCTTCCTCATTCTCCTAAGAGAAAGTCATTAGGAAGGTACATTCTGTTTCTAAGTCTGCTTTACCTCGTACAAAAGGTCTCCTTCCAAAAGCCCGGTGGAGGTGCCCGGGAGAATTGCAACGGTGTCCTCACACCCTCCCTGTTACGTCTGTGCATTTCTATAGCATGAGGGACACATCAGCCCGATGCTATACAGTCCTACTCCTTGGCTCAGCCTGCAGACCCTCACCATCAGGGGAAAATGTAAATGGAAGGCAAACTATTTTTCATCAAATAAACAGTTGTATTTTATTGGAGTCTGGTGAGTAAGGCAGGGCATTTCTCCATGTAAGCCCTTATCAGAGCCCAGCAAACACTTCCTCCCAGTGTGGCGGGCTTTAAATTTTCTGTGGCAGGTAGAGTGATGATAATTGGGTCAGCCTCTCAGGGCCTGGTTCCAATGCCCTTGCATCCACCTATAGTTAACTTGTGACAAATGTCAGCCTTGCTGATGGAGAGGGGAGAGCTTTCTAGAGGTCAAGTCTCATCAAGTCTACGGTGATTACAGGGGTATGAGTTTTGGTTACTTCAACCTGGGATCAAATCCTAGATCTCCACTTTACACGGGACATGGCTTTGGGCATGTTACCTCACCTTTTTGGGTCACACAGCTGCACCTACCTCTATGGATTTATTTCAGTATTGCCTTCTTTATCCATTCTCTTCATCCATTTTGCCTCAAATACATTATCCGCTGGGACTTCTGCAATACCGTGTCCTCTGCCTAAAACATGCACAGAACATTGTGGCTGAAAGAGGCCATTTTGCCTACCTTCCTTCTCTTATAGACGGGGAACTGAGGTGCAGAGAAGGGAAGTGATGAGTATTAACTGGTATTATGACTCCAGTTGGCTTCCCAATAGGTTTTCAGCACATACCTGCTCAGTGAGTCACAAAGCTAGTGCTGGTGATTCCTCCAAGAATTCTTACTTATTCTAGCTGCATGTCAGTTTGTTGAGTTTTTTAGTTTTTTGGGGTTTTTTTAGTTAAAGGATGCCCACGATTGATTCGAAGACATTTTAGCTCATTAGGAAAGAAACATCACCAGGTGCCCACCATATGGAAAGGGGAAACCACACCAACCTTGAGGATGGAAATGACCATTAACAGTACGGAGGGGAGTGTCTTCCCTTTCTCCTGTCCATGGAGAGCATGCTGTGTTGCTAAGCACCTTCAAAGCATGACTATTAAAAAGAGAAAACTTTTCACCGAGCAGAAGGACCGGCTTATTTGTCTCAGCATCGCAAACATCTCTGCAGCCTCTACCCCCACACCCAGAATCCAGCGTAACGTCATCTATTCAAGCCCAACTGAAATGCGAGCATTTCAGGAGAGTAACGAGTTGTGCGAGGGGGTCCTTGAAGCCCTCCCCATGCATTTATGCCACAGCTGCGCCCAGCTGCACCTCCGAGCCCCCAAACCCTTTAGTCTTTTATCTCTGGTGAAATCCTTCGACCAGGAATCCTTTGGGACCCAGGACTAGCCCACCCCCCAGAACACCAGTGCCAGATGCCAAATCAGGAAAGACCGAGAAACAACAAAAGCACCCCTGGTCATGTACCAAATCCCGAGCCAGATTCTCACAACTACCCTGCAGGAGCCCATGAGTTCAATTTCACAGCTAAGGAAGCGCGGGCAGAAACGTAGGCAGCATTTCCTGGGGCTCCGAGAAGAGAAGCCGGAACAGACCCAGGCTGGTCGGACTCACTACGAATGGCTTCTAATAAGCCAACCGATGGCCTCCACCATTGACTTCACCATTTCCCCCTCATGTTATGCGTGTAGACTGCATTCTCCTTTTCACCGTGGGAACCCACACTGCAATGAAGTTGTTTCGCACAAGAAGCTTTGGCTGCGTTTACCATCGCCGCCTCGGAGGTAGAACCGCTGAATTAGGAAGCGTGGCTGTTTTTAAGGCTCTTGATGCGCACGCACACCGCCCAGCCACTCACATCGCCTCCAGCAGTGCGGGAGAGCAGCAGTCTCACCGCACCCCCTTCAGCTGGGGTAGCCTAATTTTTCGAAAATGTTACACATTTGCTGGCTGAAAATAGTGTCTCCGTTTTAATTTGCATTTCTTTGATTACTAGCAAGGTTGAACATTTTACCATATATTTTTAAAGCCATTTTGTTTCCTCTTGGTGATTTTTATTTTCCGGCTATTTGAGCTTTCGGGAGCTTAGTGATTTTCATAATGGTTTTATAAGCCCTTTTATGTTAAGAATGTCGAGGCTTGGTCTGTCATCTTTGCTCAGAGTATTGTCCCGTTTTGCTTTCTTTTAACATTTTTTAAACCGAAGATAAAAGTATCCTTATATATTATATAGTTACATATATATTGGATACATATATATTGGAGATATATATATATATAATATATGATCTAGAAATACAGATATATATTCTATATCCCTCCATGTCGGAATATGTATATATTAGATATAAAATATGTCTAAAATATATATAGATATATAATAGATTATATTAGATTAGATATTAGATTATATTAGATATAAAATATCTAATATATATTAGATAGATATAAAATATCTAATAGATATACAATATATCTATTAGATATAAAAGATATACTATATTATATATATTATAAACATATATCATATATATAATTAAATATATCTATCTTTTATTTTG
>NC_048227.1:28065394-28071857 GCF_002007445.2 Ailuropoda melanoleuca
ATACATATATATTGGAGATATATATATATATAATATATGATCTAGAAATACAGATATATATTCTATATCCCTCCATGTCGGAATATGTATATATTAGATATAAAATATGTCTAAAATATATATAGATATATAATAGATTATATTAGATTAGATATTAGATTATATTAGATATAAAATATCTAATATATATTAGATAGATATAAAATATCTAATAGATATACAATATATCTATTAGATATAAAAGATATACTATATTATATATATTATAAACATATATCATATATATAATTAAATATATCTATCTTTTATTTTGTGATTTTTATCCATTCCTAGTTCTCTCTGTTTCAGCAACTCAGTAAATGTTCAATTTTATTGTTTTCTGGTGCATATTTTTACTAAAAATTTAAAGCCTTTTATTCTATCTGGAAGGTTTTTTTTTTTTTCTTTCTTTCTTTCTTTTTGCAGTGTTAAATCTTATGTGAGGATCAGCCTGAGTGTTTGCCAAATTGCTAGCCAGCATTTGTCCCAGCAGGGTACACGGAATAATCCCTCGGCTTCCCCGCAGCTCGCAGCTTGTTATCGTATATGACGGTCTCATCCCAAAGGCTGACTGGTTTTCGTCCCTCTCCTCTCTGAGCCACTCCAGGGCCTGTGCAGATGTCCCATCTTCTCTCTATTCCACCCACTACCACCTACTCAGTTCCTTCTCTACCACCAGGGTCCCCAGAGCTATCCTTGGACTTCCAGCCCAACAGTTTTCCATCCTGAAAGTTCTTTTGCATTTGCCATGCCAGCCCACATTCCAGGAGGCTTGGTTCCAGAGCAGTTCCAACTGGAACACTAGGCAAAAGCCAGCAGTGCCCCTGGAAAGGTTGCATGAGTGTCTGAACCTGCCAACACTGGCCACGTCAAAGCTCTCCCTCTCTAGCCTGGACAAGCCTCCAGGTGAGGAACAGCCTGTGCAGGATTCCAGAGACGCACTGGAAGCTCTGAGACCCACAGAAGCCTCAGTTTTGTCCGAGATTGGGGAAAGGACTCACCCCCATGAAAGAGAACAAAAACCTTATCTTCCCAAAAAGGGAACTCAATCAATAGAGTCTGGGGGAAATTGATGGAAAAAGAGCCACAGGTGCATATCTAGAAATACAGTGCTAACTTCATGCCGTTAAATATCCTTGCCTTTGGGAAGGCATCCACAAGAGGAGATGAGGAGACATGGGGAAAGAGGACCTCTACTTTTTCGTGTAAAGTGGATCGATATTTTTAACTCGGTGCATGCAGCTGCTTTGATATAAAAATAACATATCTGAAAAAGCATCCTCTGAACATGACAATGCAAAAGAAAACAAACAGTCACCTACTTCTTATCTGGTGTCTGGCAAGCAGAACTGAATTTTCCTTATGTCTTTACGGAAATGCTCACCATCCAAGCCTGCAGATGGAGATGAATTAGAGTTTAGAAGATTGAGTGCCGTGTGAACCGATGGCCAAACACTCCAGATGTTGGTAAAGATTCTTTTAAAAACAAAATCCCCTAAAACTGCTTGCTTTTCTTGGCTTCTATTTTGCCTCGTTCCCTAGAAAGGAGTAGTTTCTGTCTCCCGTACTAAACTCTCTGCTCTTGGAGAGAAGGAACCAACGTCTCATTGGTTTCCATATCTTAGCATGTATCACACGGTCAGATGCTCTGTATATAGTTTACGAATATTGGGTGAATGGATGGGACAGGACAGGACAGGATTCCCTTGGGTCTAAGGAAGTCAATATGTCCACTCACTTTCTTCCACGGGGGAATACACTAAAACCTTCCAGGGCAGAGATATAGCTTACCTTTGCTTAGGGTCTGGGATTCTGGCGGTCCGTGTTTTTAATTTAGGTAACAGTTTTGTGTATAACACCCAATATAAGCAACTAATGAATCATTGAACACTACATCAAAAACCAATGATGTACTATATGTTGGCTAATTGAACTTAATAAGGAAAGAAAGAAATTTAAAAAAATTAATTTAGGTAACAATTGTAAAGGACATAGCGCAGGTTTGGCCTACTTCCGGATGCCATGTCTAGGTCATGTCCTTCCCCATATTTTCCCTTAGTAATAATCTCTCACATTTGTGTCTTAGTTTGGAGTTTTC
Source organism: Ailuropoda melanoleuca (assembly GCF_002007445.2). Lineage (NCBI taxonomy): Eukaryota > Metazoa > Chordata > Mammalia > Carnivora > Ursidae > Ailuropoda > Ailuropoda melanoleuca. The sequence continues at coordinate 28,067,532 of NC_048227.1, forward strand.
AGAGTGCTTTCACATGCCTGTTCTATGCATTTCTCATGACTATGTCATGAGGGTAATGTTACCTTTCTCAGTTGGAAGATAGGAAATTGAGGCCTAGAGATCTTAAGTGGCTTGTTCAAAGTCCCCTAATTAATAACCCCTGAAACCAGAACTCAAACTTAGTTCCTCTGTCTCCAGGCCCAGCCAAGTTCTGAATCCAACACAGCTGCCACACTCCCTCTTTCATGGGATAGGAGACATGGGCTACCACGTTTCTAACTGGAGGAAGAGACGTGGGGACTCTGGGTGCTCTGAAATTGAACACTGTGATTTGCTTCCAAGTGGCCCAGAGCTTCTGGGACTGATGCCGAAAGGTCAGCACCAAAAGTATTCGTTTCGCTTGACTTTTATTCTGACTCCTAAAGCAGGGCTCACTATCAACTCAAACCTAAGACATTAAAAGGAGGATCTTCTGAAACACAACTCAGGGCTACAAACAAGAGAGACATTCTGTTAAATACAACAAAGTATCAGAGAAATACTAGTATGGAATTATCTCTGCAGTAGAAAGACTTTTGCTCTCTTCCCTCCACCCCCGCTTAGTGTGGAAGTAGACATTGGCAATAACAAATTATAGCCCACAGGACATACCATGGTGAGGGATAAAGGCACTAAGCCTCGAACTGTGTAAGTAGTTATATCCATGTTTACAAAATTTTGTGGATCAAATTCCACTTTAAGACATGGAGGAAAGACATGAATCTTCTCCTTGAGAAATGAACAGGTACATGCATAAGATTCTTTTTTCTCTATTTTATGTATTTTGTTGCTTCACGGGATTCTTAAATACTTTTATTACTTTGGCTTATTGAGAGATTCACAAGAAGTTTTTGAAATAATCAGACAAATCCCAAGTACCCTTTATCCGGCTTTGCCCAGCGGCGGCATCTTTCAGAACCACAGAACCTCATCAAAGCCAGGAAACTGATACTGACTGGCACGATCTCGTGCAAGATTTCATATTTGGTTTCAGGGGGATTATGGGTCCCTGAAGGCTATCCGCAAACTGCGTGACCGCGGGCTCCCCAAGCTAAAAGCCCTTGCTGTAGTTTACAACAACTCCCCTCACCAGGGGACACAGCCGAGAGAGAGACGCTTGTAAGAGAGTTAGTGTATTCAGATTGAGCTGAGGAGTGCAGAGCAAAGGTCCTGGAAATGAGGGTTTAAGATCTGAGACACATTTTGATTGCAAGGAAAGGTTTGTCATGTTGTAAGGCAACTTAAGGCGAGCAAACAGACTTTTTGGTACTTAGATGGGGATGAGAAATAAAGAAGAGACCCCCCCCCATGGCTATTCCTGCGGCTATAGTGAAGGGCCTGGCTGCACCTAGAGAGAAGGAACTGCGGAGAGAGACAGTTAATGTCCCCTTCTGTAACTTACAGCGGAATGAGCAAGAACTGGCTTTACATCTCTCCACCACATGATCTCAGTGAATGGAGTCCATTCCATGGTCGAGGTGACTGCCATGCTTTATGCTGGGTGGTCCATTCAATGGGGGAAACAGTTGGCATCCCTTCCTCCCTCCCTCTGTCCCTCCCTCCCCCCATTCCTTCCTTCCTTCCTCCCTCCCTCCTTCTTTTCTTTCTTTCTCTTCCTTCCTTCCTTCCTTCCTTCCTTCCTTCCTTCCTACCTACCTACCTACCTACCTACCTACCTACCTACCTACAAAAAAACATTGAGAAGCTACTACCTGGGCCAGAATAGGGAAGCACTATTGGCCTTACTATGGCTCAAGTTAAAAAGACTAATAAGACAGAGTTTCTTCCTTTAAGGATCTTACAGGCAGGTAGGCAAGGCAGCAGGTCAACAGTGTAAAACAATCGATAAGGCCTCTCATATAGACAGAGCAGTGACAGCTAAAGGGACTGGCATGTTTGGGGAAGGAGGGAGCTAAGAAATGAACCTGAAATTCATCGGAGGGCTGCGGATGCCGGAATCAGGAATATAGGCTTTTACCTTTTCATAAAAGCCACTGCATTCTGGCTGTGATCACCTGTGTAGGTGTTCAGGCTGCCTCCCATTAATTTATAGCTCGTATCAACCCCATTCTTTTTAAGCACCAAGCATATCAGGACCAGTTTTCCTCACTGGATGACTGACAGACTGTTGTTTCGCCAGATTGTTGGAGGGCATTCAAGGGTGGTACAGATGTTGGTTTCCTCTCAGGCTGAACCTCAAAGGGAACTCCTGGCTCTTATCTCCAGTTTCTGAGTCTCTGTAGAGGGAGCCCACCTGGGCTGGCTGACTTAATTAATGTCTGTGTTATCTCTCTGCCACGTTTGAAGCTGTTGTCATGTTGTTAAGACTTAAGCTGCACAATGACACACCTGTGGGCCCCCCCTGCCAGCCAACTCCCATCTACTGTCATCCTCAGCCACGGAATTTATAGTCCAGGCGAGAGATGCTGTGATTCCTGAGGACGTTCATGACAGAGCTGGTCACTGCTGAGTTTGAATCTCACTAACGCCCATTTCACAGATTCTTTGTCGAAGTCTGGGCTCATGAAAACATGGTTGCCAGCCTATAACCAGTCCAGGTCACAGACAGTGTTCGTGATGATGTGGTCTCAAGCATGTGGCATTTGATAGGTGGTACTGTCAATCCACTGGCTTCTTCCTAAGTGAATTTACAAAATATTAAAAACAGTGAGCTTGGATTTTTTAAAAAAAAAAAAAAGGAGGAAGGTATACTGAATGTCATCACAGTACAAGGATTTGGATGCTTCAAATTTCATTCCCGGTCCACTCTGGAAGAAATCCTCAAGCTCCATGAGCTTGGAGAGAGCTGATGAGAGCCTTGGGCTCTGGAGTTAGGAAGAGCCTCAGTTTGAAACGGACTCTGACACTTACCAGCTGTGCAGACTTTGTCACGTCCCTTAATGTCAGTGTGGAGCACAAAATGTGAATGCTGTCATCATCATCCACATCAAAATCAAATCCACCATCATCACCATCACCATAACGATTATAATCATCATCTATGACCCCAGCTACAACCTCTAATCCAGGTTGGGTCAGATTCCTCTCCCACGGACTCCTAAAGCACCCTAAACTTCCCCACCTTAAGACATACCATATTTTACCACTAGACTCCTTAAGGACACGAGCAATAGTATTTTGTTTGACATTCTATCCCCAGTTCCCAGGAATGTGCTGGGCACCCAGGAACTATCCAATAAATAGTTGAATGAATGAAAAAGGGAAGGGAACCAACTCTTCCCAAGCACTGATTATATGCCATATGCTTTACAAATTTGTTTCTAATCCACAAAGTAACCTTGAAATGTTTCCATTTCCATTCCCATTTCTTGGCTGGAGTAATAAAGACTGTGGAAAGTGAAGTGACTTGGCCAAGGACGTACTTAATAAATAGCAGTGACAGAACTTGAAGATAGGCTTGCCCACTCATCTTTTTCTACCAGGATGATCACCTAATGAACCGGAAAACTTATTTATTCAGAATCTTCTTCACTCTGACTATTCTAGGTAATCAAAGTTTTACTGTCTCCAAATGGGGCTGTAGAGGAGGGGCAATAAGGTTGGGGAATGGCTGGCAGATGGCTGAACAGTGTCAGGAGCACTAAATTACATGGCCTTGGGGCTGCTAAGGTTTTCTAGTCAAATTTCAGCTACTTGGAATCAAGAAAATGCACCATTTTTTTTCCATTTGCAAAACTATCCATCCACACAGGGAATGCTGAGAAGTCTGGTCATGATGTTTTTATTTGCAGAGGGCTGCTTTCAAAATCTCAGAGCTCCTTGCAAAGAAAATGGCAAACACAGGCTTAAGTCACCAATAAAATTAAGTGTTTAAACAGGGTTTTCCTCCAAAAAAAGCACAAAATGGGCAGATTTCAGATTTCATCAGCTTTTGAGCACAGAAGGGAGTCTAAAACATCAAGGGAAGAGAGAACATTCCACCTCTAAAGGTCAATTTAAGGGCTTTTATGTAAATGCTGGATCCCAGGTGGACACTCAGAAAGAGTGACAGCATTTGCAAAGACATTTGGATTGTTCCTCAGAACCACAATATTTAGACTGGTGGGATACTATTTGAAGGAAATAATAACTGCCAGCATCCCTCTGCTTTACAAAAAAGACTGATCAAAATAGGACGATATTGTACAGATAAAGCATCACATAGTCAGATCAAGAAACCTGAACGTTAGGGATGACGGGGGCGTACGATCATTGAGTGTGTTTCATATACAAGATATTGTCCTAGTCAACACCCTTTGAATGCTATCTATTCAACAGCCTATGGTCTTGTTATTATAGTACAATCTT
>NC_048227.1:28072178-28182315 GCF_002007445.2 Ailuropoda melanoleuca
CTTCCTTCCTTCCTTCCTTCCTTCCTTCCTTCCTACCTACCTACCTACCTACCTACCTACCTACAAAAAAACATTGAGAAGCTACTACCTGGGCCAGAATAGGGAAGCACTATTGGCCTTACTATGGCTCAAGTTAAAAAGACTAATAAGACAGAGTTTCTTCCTTTAAGGATCTTACAGGCAGGTAGGCAAGGCAGCAGGTCAACAGTGTAAAACAATCGATAAGGTCTCTCATATAGACAGAGCAGTGACAGCTAAAGGGACTGGCATGTTTGGGGAAGGAGGGAGCTAAGAAATGAACCTGAAATTCATCGGAGGGCTGCGGATGCCGGAATCAGGAATATAGGCTTTTACCTTTTCATAAAAGCCACTGCATTCTGGCTGTGATCACCTGTGTAGGTGTTCAGGCTGCCTCCCATTAATTTATAGCTCGTATCAACCCCATTCTTTTTAAGCACCAAGCATATCAGGACCAGTTTTCCTCACTGGATGACTGACAGACTGTTGTTTCGCCAGATTGTTGGAGGGCATTCAAGGGTGGTACAGATGTTGGTTTCCTCTCAGGCTGAACCTCAAAGGGAACTCCTGGCTCTTATCTCCAGTTTCTGAGTCTCTGTAGAGGGAGCCCACCTGGGCTGGCTGACTTAATTAATGTCTGTGTTATCTCTCTGCCACGTTTGAAGCTGTTGTCATGTTGTTAAGACTTAAGCTGCACAATGACACACCTGTGGGCCCCCCCTGCCAGCCAACTCCCATCTACTGTCATCCTCAGCCACGGAATTTATAGTCCAGGCGAGAGATGCTGTGATTCCTGAGGACGTTCATGACAGAGCTGGTCACTGCTGAGTTTGAATCTCACTAACGCCCATTTCACAGATTCTTTGTCGAAGTCTGGGCTCATGAAAACATGGTTGCCAGCCTATAACCAGTCCAGGTCACAGACAGTGTTCGTGATGATGTGGTCTCAAGCATGTGGCATTTGATAGGTGGTACTGTCAATCCACTGGCTTCTTCCTAAGTGAATTTACAAAATATTAAAAACAGTGAGCTTGGATTATTTAAAAAAAAAAAAAAAAGGAGGAAGGTATACTGAATGTCATCACAGTACAAGGATTTGGATGCTTCAAATTTCATTCCCGGTCCACTCTGGAAGAAATCCTCAAGCTCCATGAGCTTGGAGAGAGCTGATGAGAGCCTTGGGCTCTGGAGTTAGGAAGAGCCTCAGTTTGAAACGGACTCTGACACTTACCAGCTGTGCAGACTTTGTCACGTCCCTTAATGTCAGTGTGGAGCACAAAATGTGAATGCTGTCATCATCATCCACATCAAAATCAAATCCACCATCATCACCATCACCATAACGATTATAATCATCATCTATGACCCCAGCTACAACCTCTAATCCAGGTTGGGTCAGATTCCTCTCCCACGGACTCCTAAAGCACCCTAAACTTCCCCACCTTAAGACATACCATATTTTACCACTAGACTCCTTAAGGACACGAGCAATAGTATTTTGTTTGACATTCTATCCCCAGTTCCCAGGAATGTGCTGGGCACCCAGGAACTATCCAATAAATAGTTGAATGAAATGAAAAAGGGAAGGGAACCAACTCTTCCCAAGCACTGATTATATGCCATATGCTTTACAAATTTGTTTCTAATCCACAAAGTAACCTTGAAATGTTTCCATTTCCATTCCCATTTCTTGGCTGGAGTAATAAAGACTGTGGAAAGTGAAGTGACTTGGCCAAGGACGTACTTAATAAATAGCAGTGACAGAACTTGAAGATAGGCTTGCCCACTCATCTTTTTCTACCAGGATGATCACCTAATGAACCGGAAAACTTATTTATTCAGAATCTTCTTCACTCTGACTATTCTAGGTAATCAAAGTTTTACTGTCTCCAAATGGGGCTGTAGAGGAGGGGCAATAAGGTTGGGGAATGGCTGGCAGATGGCTGAACAGTGTCAGGAGCACTAAATTACATGGCCTTGGGGCTGCTAAGGTTTTCTAGTCAAATTTCAGCTACTTGGAATCAAGAAAATGCACCATTTTTTTTCCATTTGCAAAACTATCCATCCACACAGGGAATGCTGAGAAGTCTGGTCATGATGTTTTTATTTGCAGAGGGCTGCTTTCAAAATCTCAGAGCTCCTTGCAAAGAAAATGGCAAACACAGGCTTAAGTCACCAATAAAATTAAGTGTTTAAACAGGGTTTTCCTCCAAAAAAAGCACAAAATGGGCAGATTTCAGATTTCATCAGCTTTTGAGCACAGAAGGGAGTCTAAAACATCAAGGGAAGAGAGAACATTCCACCTCTAAAGGTCAATTTAAGGGCTTTTATGTAAATGCTGGATCCCAGGTGGACACTCAGAAAGAGTGACAGCATTTGCAAAGACATTTGGATTGTTCCTCAGAACCACAATATTTAGACTGGTGGGATACTATTTGAAGGAAATAATAACTGCCAGCATCCCTCTGCTTTACAAAAAAGACTGATCAAAATAGGACGATATTGTACAGATAAAGCATCACATAGTCAGATCAAGAAACCTGAACGTTAGGGATGACGGGGGCGTACGATCATTGAGTGTGTTTCATATACAAGATATTGTCCTAGTCAACACCCTTTGAATGCTATCTATTCAACAGCCTATGGTCTTGTTATTATAGTACAATCTTAGGGATGAGGAAAGAGAGTCCCAGAAGTAACTTGCCACATAATTAAGAAGTAAGCCAGATGCCACTTAGACCAGCTTAATTACTTTCAATTAACCTACATAGTATCTCCAAGAATCAACCAAGTCACTTTCCGGGGTTAGAGCAAAGTACCTCATGTCAGTAGCAACAAAGAAAGAAAACGTTGCCCAGGGAAAGTTTCCATACCAATGGCCAAACTCTTCCGCCAAGAGGGAATGTGATTTCCCAGGGGAAACAGAGAAGGCACAAAATTCTAACTCTGTCTCTGCTCCTACAAAACTTCCTAAAGGGACAGAGATGCTCTGGCAGATCATTTGTACCCTGGGTTCATTTCCAGAGATGGAGTTTTTACTACCGTGTTCAAGGGAGCCAGGGGTCGGCCTGTATGAGCACTGGCAGACCGTGAATTCCCCGCAGCAATATCAAACATAATATGTGTATGTGTGTTTTTCTCATAAGGGCACATCAGATGCTCAAAGGAGTCTAGGGCACCCCCCACCACCATGACCAAAGGAAGGTTTGCAGTCCTCAGGTCTCTCAAGTTACAAATGTCCCTTGTGCTCAATAAGTCTTGGCTATCAATGCTCAGAAAGGCAGCAAGGTGTAGTAAAAATAGCATCCTTTCACGTACTAATTTGTTCACTTAGTCATTCATTCAAGTATTTATCAATTGCCTTACTTTACACGCTGTTCTCGGCAATGGGAGTTCAGAGACAAATTAATCCTGCAAGCTCCCAGTCTAATGGGGAGAAAGACACCTAAGCAGGTAATTATGAAACAATATGTAATAATCTCAATAATGGCTATTTATAGGTCATGAGGAGGGGCATCTCATCGGGGTGGAGAGGTTCGGGAAGATTCTGATACCAGTCTTAAAGAATTAGAGTTAACCAGATGTAGAAGGAAAGTCATTCAAGGCAGAGGGAAAAAAACCAAGCCAGGTGGCAGGAAACAGCATGGTGGATATATGGGGGAACTTCCAACACCCTGATTTTCCTAGAACACAAAAAGGCAGAGAATTGGTAAAAGATGAGTCTGGGGATGTTGCAGGATAGGTTATGGAGGGTATTATATGACACCCCTTTATTCTATAGGGGTTCTATTCTAAGGGACTCCCATTAAAGGGCTTAAACAAAATTCTAGGTAATCTAGCTGCCGTATGGCGAGGGGGTTGAGAAAAATCTGTTATATTAACCCAGGCCTGACGTGATGAAAACATGTAGACATAGTGGTTTTCTCTTTCCCCTGGAGACTGGAATCTTGCCCTAGTCTGACATTTCTGACACCTGTTCCAGACCTACTACAGATATGGACATACAGCAGGTGCTCGACAGTTTATGTTGAACATTAATCGTAAGGATGGGGAGGCACATATCATGTTTGAGAAATATTTAGGGTATAAACTTGGCAGGAACTGGAAGCAGAGAAAACGTGGACGGTGAGAAAGATGGAAATGGAGGCAGCTTCTAACAACACGAGCTTCGGAGTCGGCCAGATCTGGGTTCTGAACGTCTCTCTTCTGAACTTGAACTCGTGGTGCTTGAACAAGTGGGAATGGAAGGCGGCGGTGATGGTTTCAGGTGGACTGAGCTCAAGAGAGAGTTAATCGTTTTTACGTACATGAGAAAGCGAGTGAAACAGAGAGACAGAGAAGAGAGGGACCCAGAGTCCCAAAGATGGAGAGCAAGAGGGGAGACACAAAGAGGCAGAGAGAGAGGAGGTGTCTGGGGGATGCAGGCTTTAGGGGCTGAGCGGTGGTGAGAGCAGGTGTCAGTGACACTCTCTAGCGGTATCCACGGGTGTGGTGTTAGTAGGGAGGTGCTCGGGAGGACAAGCGGAAGGGAAGAGTAGGAAGCCAGAGGACAAAGGGAAGAAGCAAGATGACAGAGGCCCTGCTGTGAGGAGAAGGGAAGAGACCCAGCTCCTCTCTTGTGACGCAGCTAGCCCTGGCTCATACCTGATCCTCCAATACCTGGTATTAATCTGCTGATCCGTTACAAGACCATAGTGCCTCTGGGCACACCTGTTCAACAAAACAACTGGCACTTAACAAGCATAAAAAGGACTGTTCCCTCCTCTGCAAAAGGCCAGTTCTCTCATTTTGCCCCAAGGTGCCCACTGAGGTTCAGTGGGAAGCCCCAGAGACAGCAAGAGTTTGATGTCACATCAGGAGGATTTGCCCTGCGACTCTGTTTGGTCCTGGGTGAGGTGATTAACCAGGCTAAGAGGCCCCCTTTCTGGAAAGAACGTTGTGGTAATTGCTGACAGCCTTCCATACGATGGATGGAAGAGTTCAGAAATAACAAGAATAATGAATAAGCAATCAGTCTATTCTTGGGTCTGCTATTACTGCCCTTCTAATTGGGTATCTCAGAGTCTCATGGGATTCCCTAAACTATAGCACTGTTCCCAGAGACACCAAGAAACCGAGGCTGGAGACATAGTAACTCATAACAAACATTCTGATTGGACCTGATGGCCCTTCTGGGAGTTTTTCTTTTGTCTTGTCTTCTCTCTCCCCGTGATCCCCTGTGCAGGCCAGACATGAGAAGCCCTTGACCAGAGAGCACACCTGAGTTTGAATCCCAGCTATTCCAGTTCCTAGCTGCAGAGCTCTGGCCCCTCACTTCATAGCTCCTACCTCATCGGACTTCTGCAAGGACTAGTGCTAATATATGCAAATGGCCTGGCACATAGTAGACTTTCAATAAATGAGAGCAATTAGTATTGTTATGATAGAGGGTATCTCTGGTGAAAATGCAAAAGACTGGCAGCCTGACGAGCCAGAAGCCAGAGCTACATTTTGGAAACTACCGCTGAAGTGTGCAGTAGTCCTAATTAGAATTCGCATTAAGTTCTGATAATGAGAAATGTGTGAGAAGGCACTTTTCAATCTCCCAAGAGAAAACAGGAAGTGGGAGGATTAAAAAAAAAAGCGAAGAAAAGAAAAGTAACACTCAGTGTCATCTCATTTTTGTCTTCTTCATCTTACTGAGTGTTAAAAGAAATGAGATGAAATGTTCCTTCTGTGCTCACCTTTGGACCTAATGGGGTTGTTCCATAATACTCTTGTCTGGGGAGGCTTAGTACCCAAGTAGATGTATTCCCCTCCCAGATCAAGAACAGGTCAACCCTCAAAATAACTGAGGACATTATAGGATGGAGCTGCTTGGGAGCAGGTGGGTTTGGATAAGAGGTTCAGGATTTAAGGTTGTTAGTTGGCAGGAATGTTCTGGAGGATCCCTGTGTATGAGGTTTTCCATGTAACAAAGTAGAAACTTTAAGGTAGTTGTTCGGGGAAGTGATCCTAAGAAAAGGGAGGAGGGTCTAGGAAGAGTGAAACAGGAGAGGAGGAGAAGTCAGCCTCAGGGGGCTCTATGGAGCTGATAATCACTGTGGGTGAGGGGGCTCCAGCCCACCAGGACCTCTGAGGAGCAGACAGAATGCACTAGGAATTGTCTTCCCAAGTGAGGGAAATGGAGAATATGTACTACCGGTCCCCACCCCGCATGGGCTAGGTTTAGCCCACGGGTTGTTAACCCCCTCACACCTGCAGCACTGCGCATGCATGCATCAGAATGGCGGCACACGTTCCTGACATTAACCTACACGGTAGAGGCAGGAAGCACGAGGGCAGAAGGCAAGAGCTCTGTGGCACACCTCGGCCGGGTGCTACCTGGGTACACCTGCTCAGCTAGTTGCCACAGCAACGGCTAGAGTAAAAACAGCTGGCCAAGAGGACGTGCTACAGGAGGTGGGATGAGGGGCTGAAGGGCTCACTGGAATATTCTCTGTCTGCAGTTCCCCTGACTCTGAGTCCAAAGACATGGGAGCTTGGAGGTGACGCAGCTTCGCACACAAAGGGCATCATCTTTGAATCTGTGGAGTGTCTAAGAGTTTCCCATCTGCCATTTCATCTGTCCCTCACCGAAATCCTACAGAAAGACAGGGCAGGGGTGAAGAGCCCTCCTGTGCGGACAAGGAAAGATGCTCAGAGACCTTCTACAACCAGGTCGGAGTATTTGAGGTCGAACCAAGCCTAGGTGTCTAGAAGTGATTCTCAAACACTGGTCCACCAACTGCCCACATTAGAATCTCTGATTGTCTTTCTTAAAATGCCAATTCCGGGGCTCCCCAGAGCTGCTGAATCGTGGTGTTCAAGTCTGAGTACTCTTTTATATAAGTCACTGCAGTATCTATTTGGAGGAGTGGCCCTTGACTTCACCATACAGTGGTAACTGGGTTCCAGCCAATGGAGTCTGCTTCCAGGGCCTTGGATCCAGGTCTTTCCCAAGCCCAAAGCTAATCATCTCCTGGAATCCTGGAATGAAAAAAGGTTGGTTACTATGATGAGAGCCCCTACGGGGGTCATTCCAAGACTGAGGCACAGCAGGGAGAGAAATAAGGAGATTTTTGAAAGCAGAGTCCCTGGCCGAGAGGACCACAACTGTCCTCACAGGTCACCATTTCTATGCATATCCTAGGGATGATGAAAACAACATTGAAGATCATGCAGCTTGTTCCAGGGCTAGAATTCAGTGCACAAATTTCCCGGTGCCCATCCCAGTGCACTTGGGAGTCTACCCATCTGCGAAATAGCAGGGAAATCTCCTCTGCTATCCAGACCTTCCTGCACCACCACCCACCCCTTGCCACCCAAACAATTAGCCATGTAGTCTATTTGCTATTCCCCAGGACTCTGGACTGCTACCTGCACTTGTACACCCACCCCTCCACTTACTCCAGCCCCCAAGCTTTAACTAAAGCTCTGGGTGGTTTCCTATTATCTCCATGTCACCCTCTGCCAGACCAGAGGGCCTGGGTTGAAATGAATTCCCCAGAACTTCATTGACTCTGCAGCTTTCAGAAGGGTCCTTGGAAAAGTGCAACAGAAGGCAGGAACTTGATAGGGTAGAAGGTTGTAGAGTGTCCAGTGGATATGAAAACTAGGTCTGTGGGGAGGATAGGAGGATGCAAGACAGAAAGGCAGAGAGGACGTGAAGGAGGGAGGATGTGGGGGAGAGGAGGGAGAGGAGAAGGCACAGCATCAGAGAGAAGAACAGAGAGGAAGACAGAGAAAGAGATCGTGTATAAGGAAGGACACCGAGTCTGTAATTTACATGTCTGCCTCTTCCACTAGCTGCTAAGGTCTTGGATTGCAGGGCCTGTGTCTGATTCATTTCAGTGTACCCATGCTTAGCCCGGATCATGATGTATAGCAGATGTTCAGTATATATTTGCCAGATCAATCAGTGAACAGAAAGACAGCTTCATAGAACAAACCTACAAAAAAAGTGTATTGTCATTCCTCTTCTACGAATGAGCAAATGTAAGTCAGAGAGGCTAAATCAGTTACCCAAAGTGCCACGGGAAATCAAAAGGTAGGCTAACACTTCATCTGAAACCGGGGAGACCCCAAAGCCTCCCATTATCCCTGTTTGGATAGGGCAATTCTCCAAACTTCCTGTGCTTATGAACCAAAGAAGACTCATCTTACTTCTGGGGGCTAGTCGGGCCATGGCTAATGTCTCCTAGAAGTCAGAAAAGGGAGGTATAACTGACATAGTTGGTGTTTCACCCAGATGCCCTCCTATCCCTCTTCTCCTTTCCATGCACCAGTATTTCAGACTGTGTGTGCCTTTGATAATAACGACCAGCACCTGAGACTCTGGCGCTCTTCCCTTGGGCCACTGGCACTGCTTTGCCCTCACCTGTAGCGAGCCAGAGTTCCTGGGGCTTCCCATCCCTTTTGCTAATGATTGGCAGGTGTGTAAGAATGAAAGCCCAGCTTCCTTGCTTGGGAGTAGGTGCTAATTCTGAGGCATACTACCCACCAGAGCTACCCTCCGTGGGACATTGCCTGAAACTATACCCTTGTGTGTTTTTTTCTTCTTCTGTCTGATTCCCACCTTGGCCTTACCAGTTCCTCCCAGGATCCCTTTCTTCCTTGCCCACAAATCCTTGTCTTGGGATTTGTTTCTGGGGATCCCAATATAAACGAAAGAGAAACACCGAACTACCCCATTAGTCTGGTTTCCAATGAGTAGGAATCAATGATAAGCCAGCACTATCCACGGAAAACAGCTCCTGTTTATTGAGCATCCACCGTGATTAAATGCTTCATACACCTCGCCTCAAATGCTCAAACAACATTGCAAGGTAGGTCTGATTGTGTCCATTCTAGAGATGAGAAAACCCAGGCTCTGAAACAACACAGTAATCTCTCCAAGGTTGCCTAGCTAGAAGTGCGAGGGAGGGGATTTGAACTCAAGACTGTCATCCAGGCTTTCCTACCCACAATGTCTCTCTTGATGGCACTTGCTTATCCATTTGTCCATCTTCCACTTTCATTTGTTTTCTGGTGGGGAGGGAAGGATAGTGGCAGAGAGATCCTTGTATCCTCAAGTCCCAGTACAATGTCTGGCACACAGTAGGTGCTCTGTATTTGCTGGCTAAATGACTAAATGAGGTGCTTGAGAGGAATAAAACACTTAGAAGTGTCTCTGAATTTTCTCCAAAATTCCATTGACTCTGCTTGAGAAAATACTGCATACCCGCATGAGGCAGATTCCCATAGCAATCCTGAGACCCAGGATAAAGGCTTTAAGACCTACATGGTGTTAACATTTGGGACCTGAATACGGGGACACGGCTGACAGCCAGCTTGTAGAAATCCCGTACATTCAGCTCAACTGCCTTTGATAAGTGGGCAGCAAAACACAAAAACAAAATTACAGCATCAAAACCAGCTTCCAGTTACCAGAAAATAAGGCACCTGCACATCATAAATTGCCCCTTTAGGGTCTCCTCGTTTTGTACCTTTTAAGATGAAGACAATGAAGTGTTCCATTTGGATGTTGAGATTCTGAAAAACGAGGTGCCCTTTTATAATGTTTTAAAAGGAGGCATTATAAGATTTGAATCTAAGTGAACCCTCTGAACTTGCAAAAAAGAAAAATTCAAGAGGATGTGACAAAATTATTTCTAGCAACCATGACATTTCTTGATGTGAAATGCTTTCTTTGAACTGTACAACACAGCACGAGCTGGGTTTTGGAATCTGACAAGAAAATAGTGAGATGCCAAGTTGACAATGTAGACATTCTTCTCCTACAAAGGTTTTGCCTCCATTGCTGGATCCAGATTGTACTAGCAACTTCGAGACGGCTGAGTGGGGTACTAGAAATGATGGAACCAGAACATCTAAACCAGGTGTAGATGACCACTCCAGCCCTTGCTCTGTGATCTTAAGTAAGTCACTTTCCTTCTCAATATCCTTACCTATTAAATGGAGTTACTAGCCCTTTCAGAGTTATTGGGAGGATTAAATATTGGGGATGTAACTGTCTTAGCACAGAGGAGGTAAGTTAAGATGGTGATGACGATGGTAAAGATGGCATTTATTGTTTTTAATATTCCAGATACTGTTCAAGATGTACCACCTTTTGTATGTGTTAAGGAAATTCTAGCTACTCTAACAGATAAACCCTAAAAATCTCAGGGCTTAACACAATGTGACAATTACTTCTTACTCATAGAAAGTTCCATTAGTGATGGGAATGGTGGCGGGGCAAGTCACTGCTCCACAAAATCATGCAGAGACTAGGGATGACCAAGGCTCTGCCATCTTCAACATGTGGTTTCCAAGGGTGTGCTGGGCATTGGCATCTATCCAGCAGATGGGGGGAGGGAGTTGGGAGGATTATGCCAGAGGTCTTATGGACCAGCCATGTTACCCAAAGCTTAGTCAGATGACCCCCATCCAGGTGCACAAGGAGAAGGGCTGGGAAGCAGAGTTCTTGTCTGGCCTGCCATCACTCTGTTACATCTTTGTTGGGCAGTCATCTACTTGGCCACTCAGACATTCCAGAGTAAAGGCCTCACGCAAACCTGAGGAGTGGGTGCTATTACTTCTTCTGTTACTGAAGATGGGGAAACTGAGGCACAAGAAGGTGGTAGCGCTAAGACTTGATCCCAGGTTAGTTAGTTACCTCTCTGAAGGTGATACAGATGTCATAACTGTGCTCAGATACTCATTACTCACATAAGATGTCATAGCTCAGACTTTTGCACTGAGTGGGGAGGAGGGGAACTTAGATACCATCTGTGTCAGGCAGCCTTTAAGATGGCCCCAAATGATCCCCATCTTCTAGTCTTTGCAGCCTTATGTGCTGCTTTCCCCTTGAGCAACTTGCCTCTAACCAACAGAACATGGTGACGTTGATGAGAGATTGTGACTTTTGTCTTGCTAGCAAATGCTCTCTCTTGCTGTCTTTCATGGAGTAAGCTGTCATATTAGAGAGGCCCCCATGGAAAGATACTGAAGATGGCCTAAGGCCAAGAGCCAGGTAGGAGCCATGACCCTCAGTCCAACAGTCCTTGAGGAGCTGAATCCTGAGTGGGAAAGAAAGCAGGACCAGAGGAGCCCTCCGGGACAAGCAGACAGGAAAGAAGGAATTTTAACTCAGTGTCACTTAATTTTGTAGGACTTTGGGAAAGTCACTGTTCCTCCCTAGGAGGCCGTGCCATTTTTTGGATAAGAGTAGGACCTCCAGAGTCAGAGGATCTGTGTCTGGTCCCAAGTGGGCATAATAATAGCAGCTGTCAAAGAGCTGGCACGAGGATGAAATCATACAATCTTCATAAAGCTCTGAGCACAGTTCCCAGATACTACTTTCAATATTTTAAAACTTCATTCAGAATCATCATAAACCCCAGGCCCCGCAGAAGGGATTAGAGGGAACATCAGGCTCGCCGAGCTCTCCTTTACCTTGGGTTTGGGTGAAACAATTCTGAACTTGGTGTGGTGCCTTTTCTTCCAATTCCCTGGCTGTTGGTGAGACCATCAGCAATGGAAAGCCCTAAATGTAAAGCCAGGTACCTAGCAAGCGCCATACCTCATAGAAGCCACTACAATAATAATTATTATTATATGCAGCAAAATCCTGCTCATCCAGGAGCAAACTTAGGGTATAGTGATAAAGGACTCAATCCTGTTGACTGTACCAAACACCACAGTGATGAGTAGGGGGAACATCCAATCACACGAGAGAGCAGCAGTAGAGATTTTTCTATCCCAACCTCCTCTCTGTTGGGATGAAGACAGTCTCAAGAGCACTAGTTTCAGACCTGACGACACGTCGCAAATTAGCATAAGAATCAATACCAGCGACCTGTTCTGGAGTCAGTCCTCTTTTCCGTGTAGCACACGGTCTTCCAACACTGGACATGAAGCCAAAGAGTGAGGGTCCCTCTGGAAGCATGCATCTCCACCCCATTTCCTTCTGCACCCTGGGGGCCACAGAACGAGCCCACAGATGTTAGATGACCAGCAGTGTAATACGGTGCAACACTCTGCGGGTCTAGGAGCCAGTGGGTTGTGATGATAGGGCATCTGTTACCAACACTGAATCCTGGACCCCCACTCAGACCTACTTCATCTTGGTTGGGGGAGCTTGGGAATCGGCATTTTTACCAAGTTTCCCTGCTGGCTCACTCATCCAAGTGAGAACTGCTCTATAGTAGTCAAAGGATGAGTTCAGGATTTCAAATGCCAGTACCACCGCTTAATAGCTAAGCCACTTGGGGCAAAATTACTCCAATTTTAGAGAGATCGCCTACCCCCAAAGCCCGCAGTGCCTACCTTACACAGTCGTGAGGTTCTACTGAAACAATGCACGCAAAGTCCTCAACAGTGTTTGGCAATATAATGAGAGTTCTACAAATACACTTCGGGGGACTGTTGTTGTTTTTGAGTTGTGACCAAATGGCTTCACTAGTGGGAGAATCTGTCCTTGCCCCCTACAGAAGCATGATTCTCTGTTCTACCCCTGCTTCCATGGGGCTGTGATGTACGCTGTCAATCTCCACCTCCGAAGAGTTCCTAAGGCCTGGAGGAGCATCGTCTGCTACCCAGACTCCTCTGATAACCACAGCTATGGCCGAGACAGAAGGAGAGAGAGAGCCCATGAGATCTACTCTGGGAGACACCAAGTGACTCTGTGACCAATGAAGGATCTCCACATCCCAAGGCAAGGACCCTGACTCCGACTGTAGATTGGGGTCCAGTGTTCTGTCTGCTTGAAAAAGACAACTCTTCTAAGTGGCCAGAAACAAGGAGCTGCACTCCAGGAGACCCTGGAGCTCTGGCTTTGAGCAGCCTCTGTGAACTCCTGCCTCTTCCCTTGTGTCTTCTGCCCTTGTGTCTTGCCCCAGTGGCTGACTTCCAATTACCAGTGCATCTCTGCGCCTAGGACTTTCTCCAAGCCTTGGAAATCCCTCTGCCCTCACCCAGGGGAGCCTGGGAGTGTCTGATCATTAACTGTCCCTGAAATCAATGCTCAGATGGTGTCTGATGGGAGCTGGTATATGAAAAGCCCAGCTCCATCTGCATTTGGCGGGGATGATTCTGAGTGTGTGTTCCACGCCGTCCCCACCCACCCCTGCAGCCTTAAGTTCCAGTCACTCATAGTGGTAGCTGGCATGAGAAGGTATCCTTTATTGCCTGTTTTCCTTTTCCTGTCTCACCTGCACACCCCCTACTGGTGTCCCCTCCACCTCTCAGATCGACTTTGCTCAGAGCCCCTTTCCGATGAGACCATATTAAGGCAGCTTTCTACCTGAAAATTTCAAACTGAAATAATGCAAACAGGCAGGATATAAAATTTAAAAAATAGGGGAAGAATCCAATCTCTTGTGTTTTTTACAACCCTTGTCACTGATAAAAAAAAAAAAAGTGCAAATCTCAGCAAGATTCTTGACCAGTGCAGATAAATTTAGTTATGATGAGGGGACCTAGCAATGGTATTATTTTTTTAAAGGCAGGAAGTGAACCTAAGAGACACAGACTCCTACCAAAAAGGCTTCAGAGGGGAGGGGTGTGGGAATGGGATATGCTGGTGATGGGTAGTAAGGAGGGCACATACTGCATGGTGCACTGGGTGTTATACGTAACCAATGAATCATCGAACTTTACATCAAAAAAAATTTTTTTNAGGCAGGAAGTGAACCTAAGAGACACAGACTCCTACCAAAAAGGCTTCAGAGGGGAGGGGTGTGGGGGAATGAGATACGCTGGTGATGGGTAGTAAGGAGGGCACGTATTGCATGGTGCACTGGGTGTTATACGCAACCAATGAATCATCGAACTTTACATCAAAAAAAATTTTTAAAAAAAGGCTTCAAACAAAAACCAAATTTTCTCCTAGAAAATTCGTATAGGTTGCTATTAAGTAAAAATGTCCTTTACCTGTAATAATTTCCCATGCATTCCTGAGTACGTATTAAAGATTTAGCTCTCTGTGCTGATATTGGTGGTCCATGGTGGAAGCTCAGATTCCGACGTGGGACCCTAGGAAGTGTTAAAATCAAACACAAACGGAGACCAACCTTGAGAATTCCCTGAGCAGACAGAACCAGTTTAGTCATACAAGCAATGCGTAATTCAGCTTATTTTGCAAGACAAGCAAGGCTCACTTGACCTGGGTCACTTTTTGCTGACACCTCTGAAAATCACAAGCCAAACTTATTGTTCCCAAAAATTATTACGAGGTCACAACTAACCAGTTCCCTTTCATTTAAGAAAATTCTAATATGGCAACCCATCACCGCGAAGAATAAACAGTCACTGCCTACATGTGATCTGAGCTGCTTTACGATACACCTGTGAGCCTCATTCCACGTACTGGGTTGAGTGCTCCCGGAGGGCAACTGGTTTTTTTGGTGTGTGCACAGTAAACTCTTACTAATTACCACTCCCTGATTCACTGGTTTTACTTCCGTTTTTGTTGTTGTTGTTGTTGTTGTTGTTGTTGTTGTTGTTGTGTTTTGTTTCCTGAACTTTGGACAAAAGATACATGACAACCCCAACAGCATCACATATAATCAGTTTTATTGCCAGGTAAGAAATTCATATTAATATAGTGAATACATGTTTACAAATAAACATTTTTTTTTTAGAAAACAAACAAACGTCTTTTTTTCTTCATTGTAGGAAGTATTATTGGTATCATAAACTCTGCAGTTGTTGACAAGTATTAACACAGGTTTACTTGCAGAACATACGGTTACTAAAATATTCGCACATAAAATATGCTCCATTTACACGGAAAACTGGGGAGAGGGGAGTGAGATGGGGGTGCCAGGCAGAGCCCAAGGCGGATGGAGGCTAAGATGCTCTGGGAGGGCGGAGGGAAGTCAGACTCTGGTCCCATTGGGTTGGAAGTCGGGGATAGCTAAAGGCAAGAAGTAGAGGCTAGTGCCAGGGTCTCGGGGAGGGGGGAGGAATAGCCTCCCTACTTTGTTCGGGTTTCTCTCTTCTAAGCTCCCCAGCGTAGCCACAGGATTCTTGTCGTTACATGGCAGCCACAGATCCATCAGTACGATCAATTCCATCCACCCTCCCTGCCCAACTCCCCCCGCCCCTGGCCTCAGTTCGCAATGCCAACTGGAAGGTAATGACAGAGAAGGAACATTCTTGTCCATCATCCTGCCGCATCTTACTGACCACACTGCGACCTTCCTGCCCAAACCACCCCCAACTAACACAACTCACTGGATGAGGTTTACTCAGAAGAGAAGGAACACGGAGGGGGGAAAAATTCTGTAGATTCAGAGACCAAGAAAGGTCCTTCATCAGCACTGGGATAAAGGTCAGATGACATGAGCTGAGGACAAGGAGCAAGACGAGCTAAAAGGGAAAGGAGACTCACAGACCTTTGGAGCTGGAGGGAACCTCACAGAGAAGCAGACCCAGTATTTCCTGAAATAGGCGCGTGCATCACTAGCAAATGCAAAAGGATTTGTAGTCGCACGTGGAGACAGCACTGGGTAACACCGAGTCACAGGGGGCGTGGGCTCCTGTTCATTCTGTCAGTCCGATGGAGTCCCTTGGAGCGCAGAGTCTCCACTGGGTGCTGGTATATCTTTAACAGCTCTTTAACATCTGCTAATCTTTTTAATAAAGAAGAAAGGGGGAGAGAGGAATGACAGAAGGAGGGGTGGGGGAGAGAGAAAGAGAGAGAGGGCGAGCGTGATCCAGCAAACGCCGGGCTCTAAGTTCAGACCCTTCCTCGAGCAACAGCATCTAGCTGGAACGTAACAATTGCTGCGTTGTTGCCTTCGTCCTTGTCTTTACACTTACTTTCCGTTTAGGGTGATTGATACTGCTTTTCTATTTGTAATGATGTCAAAGGAAGTTTTCCTTTTAAAAGTTCAAAGTATTAAGAGTGAATCGATTTCGTTACAAATATTTTGATAGTGATACACAGAGATGCCAAAAGCAGGTTTCGGTACAGGGATAACTAACATCACGGAAACACTGACCAAGCTGGGCTGTGTTCACCCCACTCTGGGGAGCGCTGGGACCCCAGCAAAGAGGCTGAGAACGTGGGCACTCTGTCTCCCCCACCCACCCCCCGCCCACCAACCCTGCTTTGTCCAGCGCAGAGCCACCTGATAAATGAGGATCTTCTAGGAGTGGCTTCTGTGCATGGTGGCATTTTTAAAAGTGGGCAGAAGTTTTGCTATTCAAAAAGGTTGAAAGGTTTGATCTAGCCCCAACTCCCTACATTTCAGGGGGGAGACTAAGGCCCAGAGAGATAACATCCATTGTCGATGTCCCCAGAGGGGCCTGGAATGAAAAGGAGAATAAACCCCTGCTTCCCGGCTTCCATGATGTCGGAGGTGAGAGACAGGTGAGGCAGAACGACGCACTTGGGCATCCCAGGGAACGTTCTGGATCTTCTTGGACCACCACATGCACCTTCTGACACCAGAAGAGCTCAGGGCCTCTTCAAGGTTCCCGTTCCTTGGCGAAGGCCGATAGGGACTGGTTGACAACTTCTCACCTAAAATCAAAATCTCTTCTCTCTCTGCGCTCTCCTCTTTGGGCTTCCATGAAACAAACAGGAGTAGCGGGGAAACGATCTTCATAGGGATGCCCAAGGGCCATTGGCTGTGAGAACCAATCTGAAAAACCACCTCAGGGAATTCTGGTCAGGAGATGAATCCGTGGAAGTAACTGGGGAGGTGGCTTAGAGGGCAGTGGGAATTACGAGACCCAGAAATGCTTGAGAGGTGTGGGGAGCCAGATAACGGTAGGACGGGGGGTGACAGGGTGGGAGGTAGGGAGGTCTTCGTCTTTAGGTACCCCTGACATAGTAGCAGCCCCCTCAGAGTATGGGATGGGTGGGCTCAGCAACAAAGGGGGGAGAGAGGAACATCTATTACTGCAGGAAACAGGAGGGGGGGACTGAGAAAACACAGGTTGCACTTGGGAAACGAGACTGTCATTAAACAGTAACACATTGAAGGCACCACCCACGCTTATGACATTTTCAGTCCAAAGCAGTTGAAATCTGGCAGCGGCGGCGGCAAGGGGCTGAGGGGGGTCGGGGAGAGGCGGGCAATAGAGGACTGTTTTCTGTGTCCATTTCTTGTCTTGGAGGCAAGGTGGGAAATGCGGGGTCCGCTTCTCACCTCTTGTCAACTTTTCCACTGAATATTTTTTTTTGTCCTGGTGTCATTGTTCATTTCCTAAGTCTCGAGGATTCCGGACAAAAATTGATTTGCTGTTTTTGTCTGTTTTGTAGTGGGCTTGTGATCATTTATCTTAAAAAAAAAAAAACAAGTTATTTAACACTCTCTGGACCCTCTCTCTCCCCGCCGTAAAAGCCTACTATCCTTTCCATGTCCGTGGTCATGGTCTTTACGGGACTTCTCTAAAATGCTCCTTCTTTCTCATCACTGCCGGTGGGTTCGGGGTCTATTTATTTTTTGTGAGTTTGCGTGTGTGTCGTTTTTTTGCTTCCAACGTTGACGATATGAAAAGTACTACAAATGAATGGTTGGAGTCCAGTTACTGTCTCACACGCATTAAAACTGTGTGTCCATGTCACCACTTCATGGGATTCGAAAACACTTCTAATGCGCACAGCTTCCTCCCCAAATGACTCCTCTTCTCAGGTACCCTCTTCTCTCGCACTCACCCTCAGGCTCCCCCCACCCCAACCTGGCTCTTTCACTCTGAAACAGACAGCGCATGGTAAATGACGTATGTGCTCAAATGGACGATTTCTCTAAGTTGTGCTACTTTTAATTTTTCGTCATGGATTTCAGTTTTAAGTCAGGAGGAAAAGAAAAAATGAACCCCACGGTGTGGGCGTGTGAGTTGGCCAGCTCCGGCCTGAAGTTGAAAGAGCCGTGCCTCAGTTTCCCCTTTGCTGTATTGCTGAACGTCCCTGCTTCCATCTTGCTCAGATGCCCACTGACACGTGTTGGGCATGACCCAAGAAAAGCGTGATTCCGCGTCGCCAGCAGGTTTGTTGTCGGTTGGTACGGGGAGTCAGGGTGTGGGGGAGCAGGGCGGGGAGGACAGGGAGGGTGTGGGCCAGGGGTATTTTTTGCCTCTCTCAGTTGAGTATGGTCTCCAGGATGCTCCTGTAGTGAAAGCTCAGACAGTCACCTCTGTTTTGCTGTTGGTGATGAAGTATGGCTGTGGGGGTGGGTAGTGCTGGGTGCGAGTCCCCAAGGGGTCGCTGGAGCCCGACTCGGCTATGCCAAGCTTGCCCTTGTTACCGTAAGCCTGCCGCCGGAGGGAATGCTCGCTGGGGTCCCAGCCCTTGAAGTTGGTGGTGGAGTTGTAGGCCAGGGGATGGGGGGGCATCTTGTTGGTGCGGGACTTCTGTCCGTTCTGCTTGGCGGGGCCGTGCTCGGGGCTGAAGGCCCGCGGCTCGTCCTCTACTCTTACGGGGTGCAGAGGGAGGTTCCCCTTGGCGGCCAGCTCGGCCAGGTGCCGTCGCTTGGAGGAGAAGTCATCATTGACCTTGTCGGCTGTCCAAGGCGGACGCAGAAGGGGAGGAGAAAGCAGAGAGAGGGAAAGAGAAGAGAGAGAGAGAGAGAGACAGTTAGGGATTGGTAAGTCGACCTGAGCACAGCATCACAGTGGGCCAACAGTGCAAACGAGACACACTAGAAACTCCATCTGGAACAGACAGAAGGAAGGAGGACAGAAGGAAAGAGGGTCAAGTTCTTTTCACAAGCAAGATCAGGACGGAGAAGGTAAGGACATCCCCAGTGGAAACTCTAGATCCCCACCCCCCCCGCCCAAAGAAACACTTCTCCACCATAAGGCACCTAGCATTGTACATTCTTGGCTTTCTTACAAAATCCCAGTGTTGTTTCTTCATTATTAAAATCATGCATTCTCATCAGGGGGAAATATTGAACATCCTGAGAAATATTCATGTCTGTCACCCACCATTCAAGACTGCCGATATAAATACTTTGGCTGTATTTTCTTCTGGTTTTCTCAATAAATGGGGTTCAATTTGGGATTTCTATTAGTATGTTTGGTTGCTTTTGGCAGTTAAGCAGACCTGTGTTCAAACCCCAACTCTGCCGCCTCCTAGAAGTGTAACTTGGACTACTTAATAAAAGTTAAGAAACTTCTTAGTTTTTATTACCATTGGTTTCTGCATAATTAGAGTAGTTACAATAAAAAAATACATTTTTCCCCATAGGATTGTTCGAAGGGTTAAATGATATGATGCATGTAATGTATTTAGATATTAGCCTCTATCATTGTAATTATCATTATAAGTCGCTGTTTAATTTCCACATAATGTTCTATCAAGCATTTCTCCATGTTGTTATAAATCATTAATAAACAACATTTTAATGCCTACCTAATATTTCATTGGGTGGAACTATTAAAATTAATCACTGCTCCCGTCGATGAACAGTCAAGTTTGCTAGTATGTTGCTGACATCAATAAAGCTGAAATGAGAATCTTCAAGACTAAAGCTCTTTTGTATTTAGAATTTTGAACTTAGAATAATTGCAAAAGTATTTTTCTCCATCTACATCAGACGACGGCAAACTGTAGCCCCCAGACCAAATCTGGATGCTGCCTATTTTTGTAAATTAACTTTTACTAGAACACGGCCATACCCACTCGCTTACCTACAGTCTGTGGCTGCTTTTGCTCTGTGGTGGTGGATCTGGGTACACATGCCAGAGACTGAGGGGCCCACGAAGCCTGAACCCTTTACTAGCCAGCCTGGAAATGAATTACCCAAAGTGGAATTACTTGGCCAAAGGGTATAAACATTATCAAGGGTTTTGATACATATTTTGGACTCTGCCACAAGAGTCACACCAATCTCTGTACCATTTCACCACACCATCTCCAGCACTATGATTCCTTCCTTCCTTCCTTCCTTCCTTCCTTCCTTCCTTCCTTCCTTCCTTCCTCCTTTCCCTCCCTCCATCCTTGGTCTTTCTTTCCCTACATATTTATTTGATAATTTTATGAGACTTTAAATTTCTTACAATTCTTTTATTATAAAATCCTCTACACTTTTAAAATTTATTTCTTAGTGGGATGCCTGGCTGGCTCAGTCGGTAGAGCGTGTGACTTCTGATCTCAGGCTCATGAGTTTTGGCCCCACATTGGGTGGAGAGATTACTTAAAATAAATAAGATAGATAAAATAAAATTTATTTCTTAGCAGTAAACCTTTGAACTTATACCTCTTTGGAGAGGAGAACTATTTTCTGCTTTTTCATCCCTGCCTCCAACATCCCACATTGTTACACATGTGAATTTATCTATATGCACATTCATGGAAGGCATCATAGTGCCATGTTTCTTTTCCATTTTGATCCTTTCAACAACCCTAGGAGGTAGGAAGGATGGGGATTTTAACCCCTGCTTGATAGATTAGGAAACTGTCAAGCTCAGGCATATGAAATGACTAACGAAAGTTACCCACAGCTCGTGGCTGAGCCGGGGTGGGACCTAAGTCCAATAGACATTATTGAATGCTTTTCAAAGGCCATAGAGGGAAAGCTTCAGTTTCAGGACCAAAGGCACAAAAGTACACCCCACTTGCCCCCTCTGTGTCCACGGCAGACATCACTCACTGATTGCAGAGCTCTGTCCTGGCTGGTGTGGCCTCCGCTCAGCCTCCACACGATGCCCCAGGAAGCCACACATCAGCCTTCTAGGCTTAATACCCGTGAAGCTGGGTTCCTGTCCCTGTTAACGTAAATAGCCCTGGCTCATGTGATCTTTCGAGAGAAAGTCCCTTCTTCCATAAATTCTAGAGCTGTCCGAAAATAAAGAATGTCAAAAGGAATCTGCTACTAAAGATGAGAAGAGCACACATTCCCAAAATACCGTGCATGGCTTAAAGTGGCAGGAGTGAAACTCAAGTCAATGTTAGATCCCCATCTTTCTGCCTTCCAGAGGAAACTTCTAGGTTTCCAATGCCATGAAGTTTCAAAAGAAGGATGCTCTGATATTCCCCCTTGGACTTGGGTGGAGACATGAATCCAGTTACCTCCAGGACAGATTCACTGGCATCTCTCATTCCAGGTGGCCAAGACTGAACCCATCAACATTACACAGATCTGTTCTCCTTCAGGTCCTTCTTTCCTACTTTCCCAAATGCAAACACCAACTTTCTAGTCACTGAAACCAGAAGTATGGTGGCTTTCACTGACTCATCCTCCTCTTCCCCCTCCAGCACAACTACTAAATCACCAAGTCCTTCCAGCTATGCCTACAAATGCTTCTCTGACTTATTCCACATCACCCCCAACTTTGAACATTGCTCCACTTCAGCCACCAAACTGGCCTCCCTGCCTCAAGTCTCACCCCTCCACCCAGTCCATTCTCCACACTGCAGCCAAAGGCCTATTTCTAAAATGCAAAACTGACTGTATCGCTCAGCTACCAAAACTTCCTCAAGCAATTTGTTCATTCAGTCATTCATCACAGAGGCACAGACCATGTGCTAGACAGTGAAAATATAAGGAAGAATCAGAAACAGACATGATCCCTGACCTCATCAGGTGGACATCGACTAGGCAGGGACAGATAATGACCAAATAATCCCACAGATTACATAAGAGTATAAATAGGGTAAGTGCTATAAAGGACTATCCAGTCTTGTGAATATTTATACTAAGATCTCTGAGGTGGTCTGAGAACCAGATGTTGGGAGCTTTGAAGGCAGGGACCATATCTTTCCATCTGGAGGGTTCTCAGTCCTGGCAGTACTTGGGAATCACATGGGGGAGCTTCAAAAGCATTCAGATTCCTGGATCCCTCCCCCAAACAATTCAATTAGAATCTCTGCAGGTCTGGCCCAGACATAGATTTTTTTTTTTAAGTGCTCCTCCATCCAAGTGATTCTAATGTGCAGCAGAGTGGAGACCACAAGCACAACTGGGCTGTGCATCTAGCACAGTGCCAGCACTTAGCTCTTCCTAGAGAACTAAAGGTAAGTGACCTCCGATCTCAGTCCTATTCTCTTCTGCCACCTCCCACCACCTTCCCTTCTAGGACCACGAACAAGGTCACATCCAGCCATGATAGGCTCTTCTCCATTGCACGCTTCGTAGATGCCATTTTGTACCTGCTGATGCGCTTCATTCATTACTGTCTCTCTCTCCCAGTGCCGTTCCAACAGGGCGAGGCCAGGTCAGATTCCTGCCCATCGTTGCGTACACATGTCCAGCCTACTTCCTGGCAGATAGCAGATACTCAATAAATAACCAGTGAGTGGATGTAAGAGCAAAATATCATGAATACATAGAATATCAGGGCAACTGTAGGAGTAGAAGCTCCCTTCCCCTGTTCCTCCCGGGAATTTGTTATAAAAGACTCACTCATCTTCATTATGTCCCCAGCTGTAAGCTAGAGTCATTCATTCCCATGTTCCTCTTTCCAGACAACGGTCTAATCTGAGGTCTGCTCAGAGAAAAGGATGTATTCAAGGTTTCCTGTGTCTGACAAACTGAGAAAATTGATTACGAAGTAGGTGTTCCAACAGCTGGGATAGGTGATGTTTTCTCCAAAAGTTCTAAAGAAGTCACAGAGGCATTCAACTCTTGCCAAGTCAGTGCAGGGATGAGGAGAAGCCTCCATTAAGAGGAGTCATGAGGTCCCACATGGAGAATCTACAAACTTACCCACAATCAATCCTGACTTGGTCTCTAAATGAGCTTGGCATTAGGGACCCCCTGATCATAGAAAGAGTTTGGTACTTGGGGCAAGAGTAGGGTGGGCAGGAAACTCTGGGGGTTCTGGAATCAGACAGACCTGAGTTTATGAGATTTCAGGAATGTCACTTAACCTCTTACAGCTTTACTTCCTTTGGTGTGAAATGGGGATAACACAAGCTACTCTCAGGTTTGTGGCGAGGAATAAATTGTATGAGCTACATAAGCTACGCAGCACAATTCTGGAACACAGTAACTATTCAATACATATATTTTGTCTGTCTCTTGGCTTATGAAAGAACTGGATTAAATCCAACAGACATTTATTGAGCACTCACTCTGTGCCAGGCAACTTGCTAAGCACAAAAGAGGCATTCGTCCAAGCCAACAATTCTTCTTTCCTTTCCTCCTTCCCCTTTCCCTGTACTTACCACATGTGTTGGCCTCATTTGCCCTATGAAGTGGCCTAAGAAGGGGACTTGATCTTTTTGGGATGATGAGGGAAGGCACTATTGGGGATGTGCCTTTAGCTGCCATCTAGAGGTAAGAGTAACAGAAGCAGGATTCCAGGTGAGGGAACATGTTGTATAGAGCAAAAATGGCCACAGTACTTTGCATTTCCTTCCATTAAGTGGTGGAATGTCTTTCCTTACCCTTCGAATATGGCTGCGCCTTGTGACTGGCTTTGACCAGTAGATTGCCGGAGAACTGATGTCACGTATGTCCCGAACCTGGGCTTTTACAAGTTCTACAGCTTCTACTATCAGGCTCTTGGATTCCTGCCTCCACATGAAGAAGGAGGTCCAGGTTAGCCTCCTGGAGGCTGAGAAAACTTCAGGCCAGTTGCCCATGTTCACCATAATCCTGCTAATTGCCAGATACTGGGGGAAGCCATCCTAGATTATAGAGCCATCAACTGACCTGCCAGCAGATTCCAGATACCCAGTAAACGTGGCTGAGAACAGCTACTCCAGCCCAACCCGGAAGAACTGCTGGCTGACCACAGTCATGAGTCCAACAAATGGCGGCCATATTAAGCCCCTGCACTTTGGGGTAGTTTGTTTGACAGCAGTATGTAACAGACACAGAAGAGCACCTGCGAAAGCTCCGAGGCAGCAAGGAGTGTGGCAGCTTCAAGACACAGAAAGGACATCCGTGTGGTAGAGTGAAGAAAGCAAGGGGTCGCCGGAACATGGGAAGCCTAGTGGGCAAGATTATATCATTCACAGCTATCTTCCCTCCACTAGACTCTGAGGCATTTTGGAGAAGTACAGAGCGGGCACGGATTTGTTGCCTGGGGCCCGAAACTGTTCCTCAAAGAGTGATTTTCAAGATGGATTCAACCACAAGAATGTGGATGGTGGTGGATGAACCATTCCCATAACCAAGGAAATGCCGTGTTTCTGACACTCTCTTTCCAGTGTTTTTGGTGTCCTCTGCCTTAGATCCAGAGGAGGAGGAAGAAATGCCTACCTGGCCTCTCTTGCCTTTTGTGCAGTGTGGTCCCTGTCAGTCTATCGAAACGCTTCTTGTGAAAGAAATAACAGATTCATTGAACAGCCTTGTAAGCCCCATTAATAAATGCATTAACCTAATCAGCCCCAATACCTCGTGGGCAGATGGCTGACAAGCCGACCAGGAAACAGATGTGCGAGCCTTTCAACAACATTGGGCCTCTCCAGTTTGATTTTTCTTCATTTAAGAGGAGGAAGAAAGAATGAAAAAGGTGCTTTCCTTCCAATGAGCCTAATTGCCTTGAAGGAACCAAGGCTGTAAAATTAAACTGTACCTTGCTCCATCTGTCTCTCCCCTAATTAGCAGCAGACACTTGTCCAGGTGCAGGGTGGGATGGAGCCTCACTTCCGTGGAAAGGGAGAGAGTAGAGGTAATAACCAGTTTTCAAAACAAGCTGCACATCTGAGAGTCTCAGCAGGTGGCCTCCCACCTACCTTCTTTCCTTGGCCAAAGATAGCTTAAGGAGGGGTTCCTATAGCTCGTTCTCACTTCCTGATATTCTTGGGTCTCAGGTGATGAATCTAACGTGGTAAGCAATGCCCCGACCAACCTGAGCTTTCACCATTCTTCATTTGTCCCTGTTTTTGGTCTAAGGATATGTTGAAATCTAGTGGTAAATCTTTCCATTACACTTAGGAATAAAATCCGAATTATTTGCAGTGGCCGCAAGGTCTGCATGACCTGATCTCCAGTTATTTGCCCACATGCATCTCTTCCGCTTGTTACGAAGCCGTCACAGGCCGCATTAGTTTCCCAGGGCTGCCGTAACAAATGACCACAAACTGGTGGCTTAAAACAACAGAAATGTATCCTTTCACAGATTCCAGAAGTCTGAAATCAAAGTGTCAGCAGGGCCGCGCTCCCTCTGTGAGCTCTAGGGGAAGATCCTTCCTTGCCTCTCCTAGCTTCTTGGTGGTTGCTGCAATCCTTGGCATTCCTTACGTTTTGCCTCATTCCAGACTTAGCCTCTGATTCCTCCTGGCCATCCTCTTTGTGTGGGTCTATGTGTCCAAATTTCCCTCTTCTTATAAGGATCCCAGTCATTGCATTGGGACCCACTTGAATCCAGTATGACCTCACCTTAACTTATTACATCTGCAAAGACCTGTTTCCCAGTAGGGCCACATGCTGAGGCTCTGAGTGGATAGGAATTTGGAGGGATACTCTTCAACCCAGTTCACACAGGATTCCTTTCTGTTCCCAAACACACCAAGCTTTTCACCATGTCAGAGCCACCAGATTGCATCCTTGCTGCTCTCTCTGCCAAAATGCTCTTTTATTGGTTGCGTATCTGGATCCTTCTTGTCATTTGGTTCTCTGAGCAAAGGTCACTTCCTCAGAAAATCCCTCTTGATGAGCCAAAAGAGAGCCCTCCCCACCCCCAATTGCTCTCATCACTTCTCCCCCTTTTACTATATTCTTAGGCTGTATCATTTTATGAAATTATCTTTTTTAAGTTACTTGGGTATTGTCTGTCCCTTAACTAGAATATAAGCACCGATTAGGGTAGAGGCTGTATCAGCTCTGCTCACTACTGTATCCCCAACACCTTGCCCCATCCCTGGCACACAGTAGGGGTACAATAATGCATTTGATGAAGGCAGAAAAGCACTGGAAATATTTCAGATTTCAAAACCTTTCTCTAAAATATTAGCAACGGGCAGAATGTGTCATGTGGCAGAATGTGTCATGTTCTGATCATCTGGTCTGTGATCGTGAACTTTATGTGTCAACCAGAATGGGTCCACCAGGTGTCCACATTCAATATTATTGGGGGGGGGGGGGGCGCCTGGGTGGCTCAGTCAGTCAAGCATCTGCCTTCGGCTCTGGTCATGATCCCAGGGTCCTGGGATCAAGCCCTACGTTGGGGTCCCTGCTCAGTGGGGACCTTGCTTCTCCCTCTGCCTGTGTTCTTTCTCTCTCTGTCAAATAAATAAAATCTTTAAATATTATTTCTGGGTGTGCCTGTGAAGGTTTGCATTTGAATTGGTATGCTCAGTAAAGTAGATTGCTCTCCCCACATAGGTGAGAATTATCTAATTTGTTGAGGGACCAAATACCACAAAAATCAGAGGAAGGGAGGCTCCATGCCCTTTCTGCCTGCCTGCTGTCCCATCCCCTGGGTGGGACATTGGTCCTCTGCTCCTCAACTGGCATTTACCCCATTGGCTCTGCTGGTTCTCAAGTTTCCAGACTTGGACTGGAATCACACCACCAGCTTTCCTGAGTTTCTAGCTTGCAGACAATAGATCATGGGCCTTCTCAGCCTCCATAATCACATGAACCAATTCCCCATAATAAATCTCCTTTCGTATGTATAGATATCCTATTATTCATATATATGAATATTCATCACATTCACATACACACATATCTCTGAAAGGAGATTTATTATGGGGAATTGCTTCAACCAAACCAATAGTATATATATACTATTATGTGTATGTGATATATGTGAATATATATAAATAATAGGATATACATGTGTGTATGTGTGTATACACTGTTCACTTTCTCTGGAAAATGCCAATACATAGTCCATATCACAGAAGTCTGAGTGACCTGTGCCCTGGGCTTTACAGGAATCACAGGACTAAAGCAGGGGTTAAGTTCCCTTATTTCTGGAGCAGGAAAACCTGCTTGCTGCCCAGCTCCATATCCCTGGCTGGAGACTTGCAGGGGCATGACTGTTGTGCACAGTGAGTTCAGGGAGGCAGGATGCAGTTGGGTAAAGAGGCAGGGACTGGTTAGAGATTGCTTGGCTATAGCACAGTCTCGTCTCCCTCACAGCTCCCCCAGCGGTAAACTGAATAAAAGTCTTTATTAAATCCACACTCTGTTCTAGATACTTGGCTAGGGAATTTGTTAACACTTAAAAAAAAAAAAAAGATTTTATTTATTTTAGAGACAGAGAGGTGGGGAGGGGCAGAGGGAGAGGGAGAGAGAGAATCCCAAGCAGACTCCCTGCTGAGCATGGAGCCCAACGCAGGGCTCAATTCCAGGAGCCTGAGATCATGACCTGAGCCGAGACC
The DNA here is from genome assembly GCF_002007445.2 of Ailuropoda melanoleuca. NCBI lineage: Eukaryota > Metazoa > Chordata > Mammalia > Carnivora > Ursidae > Ailuropoda > Ailuropoda melanoleuca. Next base: position 28,099,441 of record NC_048227.1, read on the forward strand.
AAGAGTCGGATACTTAACCAAGTGTATCTCCTACACGCTCTTGTTAACGCCTTTACTACTCTCAATATCCCACCAAGGTAGGTGCCATTCTAGGTCTCATTTTATAAATGGGGAAACTGAGGCTACAAAGCTTTGGCAACTTGTCCAAGCCATGGCGCTGGGATTTGAACCCAGGATACCTGGCCCAATTCTGGGTGTCCTGGAATTTGTGAATGTGTGGCTATAGCACCCCCCCCCCATTTTTCTAACCACGAGCCTGCCTTAGAGAAGAACAGTCTTATTTCCTTAACAAGGTTTTATCTGCAGGAGAATATCGCCCCCCCAAACTAAGGAAGATGGAGGGCAAGTGAGAATTATGCAGAGAAACCACTTTTCTTGATTCCTCCTCTCAAAACATCAGGGACTGGGGTGCACATGTAAGTATCAGATTCTCAAGAGGAAACATCAGAATGTCACAACTGGAAGTTTAACAGAGCCCCAGATTCCCTCCTAAGGCAAACTAGGTGTATCTTTTTCTTCCTTAACGTGAGGAGGAGGGAGCTGGGGTGCCCTGAGACGTTTCCTGCCAGGTTGTGGCCGGTCCAGGTTGGCTACTGCTTTACCAGGCACACGGCTCTTGGCATCTCTGAGGGGCACTGACATTGGTTGGAGTGTGGGCCAGTCACCAACCTGTCCCAGAGCTGTGCTGGGCAAAGAGCCATCCACTTCTCACAGAACTGAGAGAAGACTCCAGGTCAGGTACCCTCCAGGAGCCTGACACACACTATGTCATGCTGGCCCCCACCCCACCCCAAGCCCATGAGGCAGACGTGGTTGCCGGGGCTCACAATGAATCCCTCCATGACATTGTAGTGGGATCACCTGGGATATTAATTGATATTTCTTTTCCTTGTGCTTCTACTATCCCCTCCCCACCACCCAGAGGGCAGCAATCACTCCCAGCGATGACAAAGAGCCAAAGTGTTGGTTTTGAATCCTACACTGGGCTCTTGACAGCCATAGCAGAGCCCCGAGTCACAAAAGACAAGGCTTTAGCAGTAAGTTCCAGGAATTAAAAGGATTAATGAGAGAAGGAAAGAAGGATTAATGAGGTCAGAGCTTGAAGGCTGCTGTGCATTCAGTTCATACAGTATATAATGATGTCTAGAAGAATGCCCACCTGATTTTTGTTGACTGTAAGTTCTTAACAATATGGTGGAAAGACCCGAACCTCTGAGAGAAGATGGATGTGAGTTCAGATCCCAGTTCTTCCACTTACAAGCTGAAGAACTTGAGCAAGTTACCTGAACTCTCTAAGTTACACCAATAAAATTGAGAATCAAGTGACAATGGTTGGGTGGCAGGGGGTCAAGGGTACTGAGGAGAATCATGTCCAGTACCAATGTCCTTGCCCCACAGTTGGTACTCAACAGATGGTAGCTGCTATTGCTGCCATTGTTAGGAAGGAGAAGAAAATCACATGAAGATAATACGATCAACTTTGCAGGGTGCAGAGCAGAAGTCAAAGAGACAAGGCAGGTAAAAGCACAAACCATTACACTCCCACTTGGGAAGATGTAGCACATGGCCACTCACATCCCAAGTCTCTCTCTACCTTCTTCTCTTGGGCACATGGCCACCCAGCTCCAAACTAGATTTCCCCAGCCTTCTTGGGAGCTAAATTTGGCCATGTGGCTCATCTCTTGCCAGTGGTATGTTAGCAAAAATGAGGCAATCAATTTTCATTTCACCAGACTTGCTTAAAAGAAAATCCCTTGCCCTGGGTGTCCTCTCTTCCCCCTTCCCATGGGCTATGACAGCAGCTAACCATAACAATGCAGGTGAGGACAGTCCTGTAGAGGGTGGTAGAGAAACAGTGTGTTCGAGGAGCCTGGGTCCCCGAGTGACAGCCTGGAGTAGAGCTGCCCCAGCAGCCTGTACCACTCCCTCTGCGGACTGTCACAGAGAGATATGCTCGTGGGGCCTTTGGTTCAGTAGGACGGTATTTGCTTTTTACTTATACCAGAATATTTTCTGGGTCTCTACTTTTTTTTTTCCCTCCTTCACAAGCTAAATTAAAAAGTAAAAGGGGGGACATTCATGTTTAAAAAAAAAGTACCCAGGTATTTCTCTCTTCTTTTCAAATACATTCTCTAAAGCTGTGTAGGTTCCTGAAACTGCCTCAGCAGGCAGAAACAAGAAAGGCTGGAAAAAAGCCTAGCTTCTCAGAAAGGACAGAGCCAGGGAGGGGACGGGAGGATTTGTCTTTATGGTGAATTAGCCCCATTTCACCTGGTTCTGGGCCTTGCTGAAGAGACACAAGTAGGGAAAGTCACATTTGAACCAGGTCCTAATGAAGCTCAGGGCTCCCGGCTCTCTCTGCTGGGCTTCACATCTTCCTTGAAGTCCTATCTCTCTAAGAAAGAAAATTGTCAAGGGGAGTCCAGAAGCCTGGATCTTTTTTGTCTTAACCCTGGGGGCTCCCACTGTCTTTGCTGGAGGGGACCCTGAAACAGTGCCCGGCTAGGGCTTTGCACCAAAGCTGTCCAGGCTGTACCACGAGCCTCTAGGATGTGACTCCAGGGAGCCCTCTGTGAATGTCTTGTTGCCGACAGGCCTCTAAACCTGCAGGTCCTTTGTCTCTTCCCTTAGGCAGCCCTGCTATGCAGTCACCTCTTTCTGAGAGGCTGTTGAACAAAGATGGACGGACTTGTGACCCAGCCATGGCTGACCACAGAGCCCCCTACGCAGAAGGGCTCTAGATAGAAACCATGCATTCATTCACTGCCCTTCCATGCATCCTGCATTACTGCTCTATAGACAGAGATCATTCTTTTCAGAAGTTCCTTATGTGGTTTGTCTTCTGATCGACCTCCACTCTGGTGAAATCTTATACAACTGGTGTTTTTTGTTTTTGTTTTTGTTTTAATGAAGCAAATAAAGGTTAAGTATCCTTAATCCTGTGTACTTCCTTCCAATTAGCTATAGCAGAGGACCATCTCAAAGCAGATAATTTTGAGATTTGGGATCCTATGTTAGATTCATGCATGAATGACCTCAATTCTTTGTCTTTCCCTCTATCCACACTCTTCATATGTGACTTTGAAACTCACCCGAAAAGAGGAAGATCTTTTCTCCCCCACCATTGGCTTCTGACTAGTGTGACTAATGAATGTTAGCCAACATAACGTAACAGAAGTTTAAAGAAGTGCTTGCTGGTTTGGGGTTCCTCTTTTGCCCCAATGCCATTATCATGAGACGTGTGGCCTACCCTCTCTGAGGGTGAGAGACACCTGGAGCCAAGCCAAGGCACCCGAGCCATTCCAGCTAAAACCAACCCTGATCAGCCAACATTCAGCCAACTCCCAGATATAGGAGTCAACTCAGCTGAGGCTAGGAGAACTTCCGACATCAGCATAGACACCTGGTCTCAGTAAATTCTGCTAAATAAATGTTAAGCCACAAGATTTGCAGCTGCTTGTTACACAGCATTTTTGTGGCAAGACTACGGATATAAACACCAATCATTTACTCACCCTACTTCCAGGAGGAGGCCTCTATTTTCAGGTGGGGAAACCACCGGTCTCCTACTCTTAACCCACGTGGTTTGGATGCCACACGCCTCCACTCTCCCACCCCCCTGCTTTTCCCCAGGGACTACAGCCAACCCATTCCATTGCCCTCACCATAACAACTTGTTGAGAGGTGGGTGCATGACAAGGCAAGCCAATCAGAGCAAAGCCTGGGATCTTCGGTTATAGAGATGGAAGGACCAAAGAGATCAATGATCCCCAACCTTCCATTCTACAGGGGAGACAACTAAAGCTATTGGCTCAAGGACTGCCTATTGGGTAGAAACAACACTGGATCTAGGACACAGGTCTCTTGACTTCCATCTGGTTAATTTTTCTATTTCCCAGTGCCTCTTCAGAAAAGACTACACAATTCCATTCAAACGCTATGCCCAACTTTATTCAACAACTTATTAATAAAATCCATATTGAGTGTCTACTCTGTGCTGTGGGCACCATGCAAGGTGCCAGGGAAGTGTGAAACGAAGATCTAAAAAAAAAAAAAAAATCTAGCTGGCTTAGCATCAGAGGGGCATATTTTCAAACTAGCAAAATGTTTATTGACTCTTACACAATGGCATTTTCTGCCAAGCAGAGAATCTCCTCCATGCCCTATGGGTTCCCAAAGAAGCTCATCAAAACTCCAGTGCTCACTGTGTGCTTTTTAAAAGGGGCCAAACTCGGGAGCTGGTGGGATTTGGTTTTTATTAAAAAAAAAATCCCCTCCCAATCCTCCACTTGCTCTGCACCGTCCTGCTCACCAGCAAACCAATAACCCAAATCAGGACATTGAAAAAGGCTGAATTTCATGAAGTCATGTTTTAAGGTTGCCTCTAGGTGGGTCCTTATCCAAGATGTGTGCACTCCAACAGAACTGCCACCCAAATTAGCCATTGTCTCCTGCCTTGTGCCTTCTGTCGCATCTCTCGGATGGACATGAATTACTGAGCTACATCGATTTTCTTAGAAAAAAGAAAGAACCAGAATTTCCTGAGTACGTACTACGTACTAGATGCTCTTACCCGTTTCACTGACATTGTCTCATTTAAACCGTCTTAAACATAGGTGACAAGGCAAAACCATCTCTTCCATCCAACAGTGGGAATTAAGGCCCAGAGATCCTGAGCAATGTGGCCGCCAAATTTCTCTGCCACAGCTGGTAAGTGTCAGGGCGGGACAATGAATCCAAGACTGTCGCCTCCAATGTTCCTACTTTCCAGCTGTGGCTCCAGCTCAAACCCCCAAATAAGAAAACAGTTTGATTTCAGCAAACAGCAAAAAATACTCATGTCTGGAAGAATGTGGGCATGTGAAATAGGTGTTCTAGGACAAACCATGTCTAGGGATTGGGTCTTGGAAAAGGCAGGCCCAAACTTTAGTATATAGAGAATTATCCAGAAGGTGCAGTTAAAAAATGAAAAACTAAAAAATGGCCAGTGGTCCCAGTTTCTCTGCAGTATGTGGGCCCAGGATTTTCATTTGTAACAAGCATGACCAGTGACTTTGAGTCCAGTCTGTAAGCCATTCTTTGAAGACTGGGTCCTGGTCTTGGGTCTGATATAATTTTCCTGTGTGACTTTGGCCAACCTCCTTTATCTCAGGGGACTTGGTTCCCTCACCGAGAAGAGCAGAAGGGTTGAGTAAAACGTATTTTCTTCACTGTCATCATTAAAGTGTATTACTTGTATTGTCTCCTAAACTTACTCCCCCAAACACAACGTCTTGTGGATTTTCATGGCTGTTTTGGAAATGGTAGAAATGGGTGTTCAGAGTATGTGCGTGGCTCATGCAAGAGCACACGGTCTGCTTCTGATCAGAGCCGGAGTGATTATATCACAGTCCTATGCTGGCGGGTTCCCCCAAGTTCAGTGCTCCAGCATAGCACTGGACTGAGCAACAGGTCAGGTTCAAAGATTCATTTTGCAAAATGACCAGATTTCAAAAGACAAGGCTTCATGCTAATTAGGAAAGTCCACTGGGCTCAAGGTAGTGGAGCTTCCCCGGGCCGGTTTCCAACAATTTTGGGGGGAGCTCCCAGGGCTGGGCATGCGCAGAGCAACAGCAGTGACCACTAGGGGGCGGCATGCATGGGAAACATCAGGTTAGAGAAAAATCGTGCCAACCAGGGTGTGATGTTTGCCATTTCCCACCCTAGCAGACAGAGTTCACCTCCCAAGGGAGTTAGAGTCAATGTGGATGGAAACAGGAAACCTTCGTCTGCAGAGACCTCGCCGCCATTCCTCCCTGGCAGCTATCCCTTCATTCACCAACCTGCCCATGGGGCACCCGCCCCTCCGCCTACTCTCCGCTCCTGCCCTACGTTCCCAGAGCAGGTTCCTAGCAACACTCGCGCCCCTGGATGTTAAGCTGTTAACTGGTTTTCCTGGAGAGAGAAGAGATCAGACATCAAAAGTGTTTGGGAAATGACGTGTTAGAGTCTGACACTTTTTGTTAGCACGAGATTTTCCGGAGCCTTTCATTTGCTCCCCTGATAATAGTCCTAATGATACCAGTAATAGCCTTCATGTGGTTATCACTTTCTCTTCAGAAAGGCACTGTGACACGTGTTGTACACGTTACCTCATCTTCACAGCAACCCAGGAGGTAGGTGACACTATTGCCCCCATTTTGTGGATCAGAAAACAGGGGCTCAGAAGGTCGGCTGACGTGCTGAGGGTCACAAGAGTAGCCAACAAGGAGACCGTCATTAGAACCCAGGTGATTGGAACAGTCGGCATGTGTCTCCCTTTCGAGAAGGTGGCAGAGGCCGACCAATCACCCCAACCCGTTATCATGCCTCATGTAGACTCCAGCTCTGGAGATTGAGTAGAGAACACTAGAGAAAGATCCGTGACCCTGGAGGAACTTGGGCCTGGCCATCCTTGGGACCCCTCTTCTCCTCCCCAGACAAGGCCAGATAAATAAAGATGCATTTAATAGGACAGGTGAAATTAGCCCAGTTTGGATAGAAAAACAGCTGCCAAGCCCTTGCTTTTGACCCGTCCCGAAATATTTTCTAAATGCATCCGACAACAAGCTGATACAAGGACAGGGGTGCTGACTGGCTCCAAATGCTGTCACGGGAATCATAATGGCTTTGTTTTTCACAGGGGAGAGAAAAAAAAAAAGTTTATGCCTCAAATTAGTAGGTCTGTCATGTTCCAAATTGTTTGCATTTCTAAAAATGGATGTTGACATGTGAACAGTTATTATCTAATGCAAGACCCAAAAATCTGCCTCTCACAAGGCGACAACGGGGTAGTCAAGGGATCCTCCACAGGCACGTGGGTCTACAGCTCTCTCTCTGGATGCGGGAGTACAGTGAGGCCCCCTTCCTTCCCGTGCTCTCCTCAGAGCTCAGATTGTTTCTGAGCCTCTGAGACCTGGCCAGACTTCCCTCTTCAGAACCCTCAGCCCCCAGAAAGATCCCTAGAAACCTAATCAGAGGGTGTCAGCTTCCCAGCAAGATTTCTCTAGCGCAGTGGTCTTCGGAGTGTGGTCCCCAGACCAGCAGCATTGCCGTGGAACCTGTTCGCAATGCAACCACTCAGGTGTCCGNCGCAATGCAACCACTCAGGTCCCCACCCAATGCCTGGGGAATCAGCAGTTCTGGGATGGGACCCAGGAATCCGGGTTTTAACAACCTCCGGGGAGGCTGAAGTTGCCCACGTAGCCAGATGTGAGAACCATCGAGGGCGCACTGTCCCCTCCTCCCCACTCCCAGGCACTCACTCCCTCCCTTCTACCATCTCTTTCTTACTTGTCCTTCCACTTCATTGTCTTCTCTCCATCTTCCAGCCACCACAGCTCAGTCACTGCCCACCTGGGTGACCACAGGAGCCTCCCAGTGGGCGGCCCCACCTCCAAGCTACCCGCCCACCTCCAATCCTGTCTCCACTTGGAAACCAACTTTTGAGAATGTAGAAATGGTCCTGCCAGTATCCTGCCTAGAGCCCTGTGAGACCTTCAAATTTTCCCAGTTCAAGGTCACGAAAGATTTCTGCCGCCATGACCTTGGCTCAGCGGCATCATCCCCACCACCAAATCCAACAGAGCAAAGGAGGTGAATGGGGAAGAGAACCGAGTTTCCCATCTGTTCTGAAAAGAGCTGCTCCCATCACGACATCCCAGTGGGAAATAACCTAGGCCTTGAGTCAAACCAACGTGGGTCCAAATTGCAGCCCCAGCACTCAGCAGCTGTGGACATTAGCAAGACACCCTTACTTAGACACCCGAGTCCTCNCAGCAGCTGTGGACATTAGCAAGACACCCTTAGACACCCGAGTCCTTGTCTCTAAAAGGGAAAGGACATGGCCTGCACAGCTGGGTCATCGGAGAATTTAGTGACACCATGATATAAAGCGCCAGCACTCTGTATGGCACATGGTAGGGAGTGAAGAGATTCTAGCTTCCTCCTGCTCCGGTCAACCAGCTGGTTAATTCACAGACTTTACCTGGCCAGACCTCTGAGAAACTGATGCTCACCATATCACCTGGGGAAAGCCGAAAACAGTGGCAAAGCTTATGGTTCCTGAGACCTGAGCCAATAACCCAACTCTGCTTCTCTCTCCCACAGAAGTTGTGTTTTCTCCCCTGCATTCATTTATCTTGGGTTTTGCTGTACTGTTTGCGCTGCTTTCTGAGAAAAACCAACATTTCCTGGATGTCTTACCTGGGATGGTTTCTGATAGTGACATTTTCCTTCAGGCAGTGAATATTGAGAAGTGAGGGGTAGCCCATTCTTCAACAACAGCCCGGAGCACAGATATGCCACACACACACACACACACACACACACACACACACACACACACACACACACAAACACCTACATGCCAGAACTTGGACGGACTTGCAGGGCTACCCAAGGGGGACACACGTGTGGCACCGGGTCACACACAGACACCAGGACTGTGCCTTCACTGATCAGTGTCAAATCTGACAACAGCTGGACAAAAGAGCCAGAAAAAGCTGTACAGTACCTTTTGGTGACTTAAGTGTCGCCACTGCCCAGTCACCATCAGAACTTCCTAAAAAAACAACAATCGAGAGATGCTGATTTGTTGGCCGGCTTCCCACGTCAGCTGCGCCCTCGCCCCCAGGTGCCGTTGCTGGCGGCCCCAGCTGCAGCCTCTGCGAGGCGGGCAGGCCCCAGAGACCCCGGGCGATGGGAGAGAGACCAAATGTGCAAATGTGATTCTGTGGGCGCACACCTCCTTCTGCAAAGCATGCGGCGGTATCAGGATAACGCCCAGCAGAGGGTCAGAAGTCCTTTGAAAAAGGCCTAGATGTTTTCAGTTACATTAGGAAGAGAAAGATTTCTTAGGCAGTGAATCTGGCTCTGAATTTCAACCCTCTAAGAAAGAAAGAAAACCTGAGTTGCATGAGGTCACTTTAGCCAATGACAACACTCTGTTGACAAGAGATACATTTTGATCCTGTTTTAGTGCAATCCCTCTCCTGAAAAGGGTTGGTGGAGGGAGCACCGTTAGCTCCAAATCCAAGGTTGGGGCAGGCTCTGCGAACTGCAACTTTATATGCTGGGTGGCAGGTCCCCAAGGGGTAGGGGTGTCCTCGCACATAGTCTGTTTGAAAAATACTGTTGAATGAATGAATGAATTCAAGTTTCTCCATAGAGTCACTTTTCCTAAGGGAGGCAAATTCCCCTAAATGCTGAAGGGATCAAGCTTGTTATTTCAGAATCCCATAACGCTTGGAATTTTGTTTATAAATCAGACTCTCCAAGTTGAATTTCATTTCAGGTGTACTGAATGAGCCCTGGGGGAATCACACATTATTAGCAGATCTCCCTGGCCGTTCCTTTCATAAAGTCGAGGATGGTAAGAAGGGCGATGTCTGCACCCTACCTATCCCTGTCTTCGATAGGACTTCTCCGTCAGATTGGGTTTTACTCAGAGCGGGGCAAACCCACCCACGTGTCCATGCAGCGGCTTCTGCCCATTGGCTGGACGCCTAGCCAATCAGCGTGCGCCACTAGCTCCCCTTGCCTTTCTTACGAATCTACCTGGAAAGACCAAGTCCTCGGCATTCCTGCACAATTTGCAGAGACAGATCAGGCTGCCAGCTGAGAGGAGTCACAGGGAACATTCTGTGTGATCTGAATGATTACAGAGCACAGATCCGGCCTCATTTAAACATTTCCGGTTGGACTACCAGGCATGCCAAAGGACGCTCAAATTGCCACATTCCCCCTGCGGATATGAACTCAACACCCTCATCACTCACAACAGAGGGGAAATGATGGGACAGGAGAGTGACAAAGTTAAAATTAAGTGAGACCCGCCCGGGATGACTGGATGTTTCTTCTCCCTCTGAGCCAGGGTCATTGACATCTGGAAATAGTGACGTGGCTCAAAATCTTCGTGTGCGGGTGGATACAAGCCTGATCAAGTCCCCGAGTCAGTGACACCAAGAGGCCATCTTACCCCCAAATCAAGTTCATCACTTGAAGGCAGGAACCATGCTCATGCCATGGCCACCCCTGTCCCCACTACCTAGGATGGGGCTTAGCTCTGGCAAGGCACTAACAAGTTTTTTTCCATAAATCCACTGAAAATAAGGACACTTAATCCGATGGCACACAGGCTTCCACATACATACTTAAGGTCCCACTACATGCTTGGTGCCACTAGTGGACATTAGATAAAACTTTGTTGGGTGAAAAATTAAACACTTAGTAAAAGGGGATGGATCTAAGGCATTGAGAGGAAAGGGACATGAGGGAACTTTCTGGGCGATGAAGTATTTCTTATCCTTCCTGGAATGTCAGTTATCCTAGATGTGTATATTTCAACAATCACACTATTGTAAAATTATGATGTGTATTATTTCACTACATGTAAGTTATACTTTACAGTAAACCAATTATGCTCAGCAACACGGGAAAACTTTCAACTTCAAACAAAGAAAAACAATATTTTAGTAAGTCCTCCCTCCAAAAAAGTGGGGAATGGTACTCCTAAACCTCTCCCCCCCCCACCCCGGCCTGGTTATAACCTTCTGATGCCAGAAATTGCTCTCTGAAAGATAGAATCATTTCATGGAAAGAACACAGGATTCTGAATCAGGTAATCCTGAATATGACTGACTCTTGGCTCTGCCATTTACCAGAAATGCGACCCTGGGAAAACTGCTTGACTACACTGAGCCTTAATTTCGCCATCAGCAAGAATGGGACCAAGACCATCCTCAAAAGCTCAGTGTTTTGACAGTTCAATGATGTTAACCCGCTTCCTGCCATAACTTAAAAAAAAAACAACCACCTAGTAGAAGTCAATCCATGGCTGAGGTGCTCACGCGTCAGTCAGGGTTTTCATAAGTGTTTCCTACAGCAAGATGGAAGAGGGAGTCCCTGCCATGTTGAAATGTGTTGTTGCTGTGGTTTTAAACAGGGCTATTGGAAAATGTAACATGGTTCTGGCAAAATCGTCCCTTGTCTGTCAAATAGCAACAGAAAAAAATATTTTCTTATTAAAATTTTAAGGTAAAAATGAAGGNAAAAAATATTTTCTTATTAAAATTTTAAGGCAAAAATGAAGGTACCACAGCATGTGATCTATAATGCTGGTATGCCCCATCTCTTTTTCTCATTGAGTAGCCAGGGTTGCACGAACGCATCTAAGAGGCACGTGGGCAGGAGTTTAACTTTTAGATGCCTAGAGGAGAAAAAAAAAAAAAAACTGGACAGTGGGCCAATAGGAGATAAATGCCAACGTGTGGGCAATTTTCTGTTTGCAAGGGCTTTTTCCAGCCCTGGAGGCAGGAGCCACCCCTCTGTAAGCCATCAGGTAAGCCTTGAGGATATTTTCCCAAACACCTCTGTCTTGACAGCATTCACCTTTGAGCAACCATAAAATGGGTTCTCACATCGTCACTACCCATCACGCAGGTGGCTCCAGCCAGGGAACTCATAGGCTTAATTAAGTTTTCAGGTTACATTTCGACTCAATCTATCACCAGACACACTTCTTATCTTCAATCTTAGTGGACGATATGTCTAAAATGTTTAAATCCTCATTTCTGACTTAGGAAGGAGAGCCAGTTGGATGAAACTGAAGCTTTTTGTGATAGATTGTACTAGCCATATGTCAGGGCATGGATCTTCAATGTTCAGGTTACGGACGGGGCAATGAAGAGGTCTGACTGACTGCGGGTCCTTAGGACAGCTCAGAAAAGTCATTTGCTGTTTGTTTGTTTGCTTGCTTGTTTGTTTTATCAGATCCTCAGTGTGAGTTAGCTTCCTTTTATGTCTTTCTCATCAAGGTGGGATAAACTCTCCCTCCCTCAAAATGACAGCTGAGCAATTGCATGTTAATCAAGGTATCAGTCTACCTTGGAGATTCAAGGAAAAATATGGCCAACAAACAACGCTGGTCTGGAGACTTTCATATGTGGCAGTATTTACTGAGGGATGACTGTGCCAGGCTAAGCACATTCTATGCACCATATCATTAAATATTCTCAACAAACCATTAGCTGTCTATTTTTATTATCTTCACTTTACAGAGGGAGAAACTGAGACCTGAGGATGTTAAGTAATCTCTGAAATTACTTGGTAAATGTCTGAGCAAGGTCCTATACTTGGAGGCCAATGTACATTATGCCATCTCGCTGATCATCTCCTGCTCCTGACTTGATGTTGTGCCCATCACACACTATTATTCACTGATTTTCTGTATTGGGAGCACTCATTAAGTCCAGCCACATGGTACTAGGTTCTGGGGATGCAATGATGAATGGGACAGATGTGGTTCATGCCTCAATGGGTCCTACAGTCAAGGGACACCAGATTAAATGTCTAAAGAATGACTGACTGATTGAATGAATGAATGAATGAATGAATTGAACATACCTCCTTGTACAGAGTCCGATGAGGTTTAGACTCTGACATTTCCCTAGTGTGTGCTAATCTTTTACTGACAATTGGACAGTGAACCCCTTGGGAACAGAGACCATTCTGCAGTCACATGCTGTATCCCTGAATTATAGAGACAAAAGAGCTCTCTTTAAACATCATTGAGTATGATTTCAATAAGCAACTAAAATAAATTAAAATAAAATAAAATAAAATAAAATAAAATGAATCAACAGTCACCATCCTTTTCCCTCCGGGCAGGCACTGAATGGATGGGACATATTCAATGGCCCACAGGTATTCTAATAACGAGAATGAGTTGTATTGTTTCATTTTCTATTTTAAAATTTCCTCACTTCATTCCTCATTTTTCACTTGAAGAAGCTGAGGTCAGAGAGTCTCAGTGACTGGCTCAAACTACCCGATGTTCTGGATATTAAAGCCGCCAAGAGAAATTTATTTTCCAGGGGTATTTTTGAACTTGGCAGTTAACCCTAAAGGCTGTCCAATGCTCTCCTTATTTACTGGAAATTTTTGGAAAATGAGTCTGGTTATCAGAGGCTGCAGAGCTTTCAACAGCAAACAATTTTTTAAACAACTTCTCTCCCCAGTGGTAATGATTTCACTAATGAAATGCATTTCATCATCCACATACACATCATGGTGTGAATTATGCCTTAATAAAGAACCCTTCAAAGAACATTTATTATGGGATTTGCATTTCATTTGTGCAGGCAGATGCTGGACACCTGGGTAAGCCATTGGGTCAGGCAGTCCCTCTGGACCTCCATTCAAAGGAGTCACAAGACCATCAGTGACTCAGATAAAGTTTGTGAACACCCACAATAGTCAGAGAAGAAGGACAGAGAAGAAGAGGGGCACACCAGCCATATCCAGGATTGAGGAAGGTTCTCTAAATAAGATCCTTCAGAGTTTTCTAGAAGATTAGGGGTGCTTCCTTACAACCAAGCTATTCTTTGATTCATGCCAAAGACAAGCTCATTCATTCATTCAGCAAACATTTCAGAAGTTCTCCCTTTGTGGAAGAAAGGGTTACTTAAGGAGGGTAGATACATTTTCATACCGCAAATCTAATTCTCAATGCTCTGCAGACATTTGCTATGCACAGGATCCCTGTATAAATCCTGGAGAAAATCAAGGAGCATTGTGGGAATATCCATCCATTATTTACCCAAATAGCTACTGAGTTTTGAGGGCGGACAAGACACTGGGCCTAAGCTGAAGAAATGAATTGTGTAGGGTAACGTAACCAGTTCAAAAGGAAAAAGAAGTCTGGGCAGATTTTTTTTTAATGCCAAAAGAAGAATCAAATAGAACGAGCAGATGCCATTTATCACCTAAATGCAAAGCTCAGAAGGGGAGGGGGCAGCGAACAGTGTATGATGACTTCACAGCTACGTCGGTACGGACGCCCTGACTCCTTCTCTCCTAGGCAACAGCCCTCAGCTCTTCCTACTAATATTTGAGTCTATTTGAACACGCTTAACATGTGTATGCTGTGCAAACATGCAGTATGGAACAGAGGGAATCTGTGCTCATGGGGTTCACATGAGGGCTGAGTTGGGCGTAGAAATTCAACATGAAACGTGAGAACTGGTATATACGTCCTTGTGGGGCTTGGGATTTAGAAAAGCCTGTGTCAGTCTGCACAACCTGTATCCTTGGTATTAGAAATCTGCTTCGCCTGTCTTTGAGTGACTCCATCTAGAAGTCCTAGGAGATGGGGGAAAAATATGAATTCCTAAAGATCTTTGCGGTTCCAGTGCTTTCTGAGCTCCCAGTATAGGCGTGGCCCTCTGCCAAGCACCAAGATGCCTGTTTTGTGCCCCTGATGTTGGGAGGCCATGGTCACCACATGCATCCTAGACACGTGATATTGTCTGGGCTTTGGTTCCTGGTGTCAGTGTGTAACGGGATTAGGATATTTGACACTGGAATCGATCAGCAAGGGTCTCCCATCCCACCTCTGATGAGGGAAGAAACGAAGACAAGCAGCTGATAATAAAAGCAAGCATGTGGTCTGGGAGTCTTGCATCTACCTGAAGTTTGACTTCGCTATGCCTGCTGCTTCCGCCCTATAGAACTCTTGCATGAGTGATATTTTCAGGAGCCCGGGCCACCATCAGGGTCGCTGTCACACTCCCTCATGTGTGAGATGGGGGAAGGGACTGATAGAGGAGCAGGACTCGGGGAGGCTAGTGGCAGGAAGGTAAGCTCCAGAGTGATAAAAACCCACAGGCTGCTTGATTTGGGGCAAATGAAATTAGACCCCTTGACTCTGAGTCTCCTAATCTGAAAATTGTGATAATAATTGTGCCTTCCTCTCCGGATCCCTGTGAGAAAATGAGGCAGGGTGTATAAAGGGTCCAATGCAATGTCTGGCGCTTTGGTTAAGAGCTCAGTTAGCACAAGCTCTAGGCGACACACCCCATTCCAAAGAGCAGAAGCTGCCTGAGATGGGTGCGTTCACTTACTGACTTCTCAGAGATGTGGTGACCGCGGGGGCAATGGGTGTTACCCACTACAGGGCAAGGCATTAGGAGACTGGGTGTCCTGGATTCCCTGAGGATTCATGAGGGCCGACAGTGGACGACGAAGCCGCTGGGCTGTCAGTCGGACCCAAATGAGCCTCCAGGCCCTCCTCCCCAGGAAACAGCCCCCACACGTGTCCCTCACTCACCCACCCTGTCCCATGTGGCAACGTAGGACTCGAGCCAGTCAGAGAGGAAGCAGCCCAGGGGCTCTGCTTCGCAGCAACCTGAGCCCCAGGTAGAGAGACCAAGAATACGTGAGAGAGAGACCGAGAGAGAAAAGAGACAAAGAGAAAGAGATGGAGAAAGAGACAGAGACAGAGAGAGACACAGATTTTGAGAGAGAAGAAGAGAAAGAAAAGGAGAAGTAGGAATAAAAAGTGAGAGGACTAGAAAAAACAGAGGGAATGAGAAAACAATATGGAAAAGCAGAGGAGAAACAGAGCAGGACTCACCCACTGCCTTCAAGGAGGCATACTTGTTGAGCTCTTTGCCCGGCGGCTGCTGCTCATAGGGGTTGGAGATCTGGCCCAGGCTGGGGTACGAATGTGGATGGCCCATCTGCTGGAGCAAAGGAGAGGTGGGCACCGCGTTGTTCATCTGGGTCGTGTCTGCAAGTGAGGAGACAGGGGGACATGGTCACAGATGGAGCAGGACCTTCTACCTATGCCCACCATCGCTGGGTCCCACACTCCCCGCCCTCTGGGCACACGAGAGGGACAGCAGCAGACCCATCAGAACGACTGGTCCAGGATCCTCACTGGAAAGCAGCTGAGGATAGATGGGTAAAGGGCAAATATATATGTATATATATGATTAACTTCAACCATAGTCAAGGAAATGCGAGTCAGAACAACAATGAGAAGCCATTCCTTTGCCAAGAGACGGGCAAACATTACAAGGATGGAAGGGACACCACACTGGTAAAGATGTGGGAAACTGGCCAGTCTCATAACCTCACGCAGGTGCCCAATTTGCCATATTTGCAGAAATATGGCAGTGTGTCTGGAAATGTAAAGCGAATGTATACTTTGACCAAATAATACCACTCTCGGGGATTGAGCTTACAGAAATAGTGTCAGAATACACGGGTATTTGTTCAGAGATGTTCTTTGCACCACTGTCTGTAAAGTGGCAAAAATGCACACACATAGAAACAACCTTAGCTCCTATAGAGATGGGAATTCTTAAATAAACTATTGTACATCCATATTACATACACAATATGTACATTCATATGATGGGATAGCATGCAGCTGTTAGGGGAAAATGTGTTTAAAAATGAATTAACTCTATGAGTATCTGGGTGGCTCAGTCGGTTGAGCTGCTGACTCTTGATTTCGGCTCAGGTCGTGGTCTCAGGGTCATGGGGTCAGCCCCGCATTGGGCTCCACGCTCAGGAGGGAGTCTGCTTCTCTCTCTCTCTCTCTCTCTGCTCCTCCTCCTCTCTCTCTCAAATAAGTAAGTAAACAAATATTTTTTTAATGATTTAACTCTCTACATGTCAACCTGCATAGTTTCTTTTGCTTTATATTGTTAAGGGGAAAAAAGCAAATGTGAAAGTAATGCAAATAATATAGCACCTTTGTTAAAGAAAAGAAAGTCTATGAATATTGCTTGCATGGTACGATTTGCAAAGACAGTAAAAAAAATATGTCAAGGCACACGAACCAAGTCCTGGCTACTTGGAGGGAATGGGATTCATGGGGAGAGAGGTTCAGGAAGTCTGCTGGGAGGGAATATTCTCTGAGCTGAGGTCCGGAAGCCTAGATGGGGTTATGTGTGGGTGGAGGTGGAGGGTGCTGTGGAGGGTGTTCGGGGCAAAGGGAAGCGCATGGCCAGAAGCCCTGAAACTGGAGGGGATGCGGCGTAGCGGGGAGTGCAGGACGCCCCTGGCCTTGAGGCACGCGTGTCTGCAGAGCCGAGTGTGAGCGAAGTGGGAGGAGGTGGGATTGGACAGGCCGGCGGGGCCCAGGAGGCCTTGTGAAGGGTTTCCTCATCAGCCCGAGAGCAGTGGGATGGGTGGAGTGAGGGGGGAAGAGTGAGACGAGGTGGAGTCCAGATGACGTGATTAGGGCTCCGTGTCGGGCAGGAAATACAGGTGGTGCCCAGCTTCCTAGAACACGTGACGGATCCAGACAGACATGGCGGTGCGTGCCGGTGCTGCCCTGAGGGCTCCCCTTTCCTGGTGCGTGCCCGTCTCCTGGCTGCGCTGTCGGCTGTGCACCGCTCCCCGCTGCCCCTCGCACCAGGAAGTTATTCTCGGGAAGCACTGCCCCGGGTTTAGTGTGCTTCAGGCTCCTCACCCTCAACACCGGGGTGGTCGGCAACCAGAGCCTGGCTGACGCTAAGGCACGCGGAGCAGCCCTCTGCCTCCAGGCAGGATGGCTTTATGAGGCAGCGGATGCCCGAGCTCCCCGGGATTGGAACAAGCCACCTTCTTCTGTAAAGGGCCATACTGTAAATAGTTCAGTCTTCATGGGCCACACAGACTTGTTACAAATACTGAACTCTGCCCTTGTAGCAAGAAAGCACAGACAAGATGTCAATGAATGGGTGCAGCTGTGTACCAATAAAACTTTATTTATAAAAACAGGTGGCTGCTAGATATGGTCCAAGGGCCATAATTTGACTACCCCTGGTCCAAGACTTTGTCTGAGATGGACACCCCATCCTTGAGTGGCTCCTTCATCTTTCCTATTTTCTTTCCCTCACAACCTGAGAGGGGCGTGTGCGTGTATCTGTGTCTCTGTGTGTCTGTAGCACTCCCTCGGAGTCTCATACACCTGATCCCCTCTCTCAAGTGTTGCTTCTAGACAATTGAACCCATGACAGATATGGAATATGTTTGGATTTAGAAACCAATAAACCCAAACGGAAAGGGGCAGGGAGACCACAGCTGAGACACAGAGGTAAGAAGAGCACTTTTATCACTGCACATGCGCACAAGACCAACTGCATAGTGGGAAGGTCACCAAACATATGCCACGTAACCCAGCCTCCGGCCAGCCCGTGAGGAAGTGGGTGTATCCTTCTGCCGCAATAGCTTCTTGGCTGAGATTCAGCGGGGGGGCCAGAAGGCCCAAGCTTAATGAAATCATGGAAGAGGGGCTGCATAAGGTACAGCTTTTGCTGAAGCGTGGACCCCGAGGTCCTCTGCCATTTTCCTCTCCAGAGCAACTGCTGGGGACGTCTGTCTGCTCTCTCTGGGCATGTCAGGCCAGACATGTTTTGTACCCAAATGCTGGTGCAGGCGGAGCAGTTACTGTAAGTTCTCCTTGTGTGCCGGCTCTGTGGGTTTTCCTTTTTTTCCACAATGTCTCTTTTACCGGAGAGGTACGAGTTGTGTATTCCAGAACCACCACTTCTCCAGCACCACTTCTCATGAGCGTTTGAGTCATATGATGAGCTGCCCATCATCGTGACTTAGTCTGGGTTTTCTCAGAAGAAGCCACTGAGATAAGAACTCAAGTAGGAGCAAATCTGGGAGGGTCTCAGGGGATGCTGTATAAAAGGGGGAGGGGAGGAAGCCAGGGAAGAGAAAGCAGATACAACTGTAGTGAACTGGAGTCCAATCCCATTTTGGAAATCTGGTAAATGCTGTTGAATGCCTGTCTCATAAATTTGTCTCCCCGTGGGCAAGGGAGCCCCTTACTATTTCTACACCAATTCCCGTCAGACATCGGGTGAGGCCTGCTTCTGGAAAACAGTAATGCCTTAGCACTTGCAACCCACCACGTTCTGGGAAGCGGAGTGTGCTCTGGCGGCCACAGAAACTCTTATTCAGACATGTAAGAGCTGGCGGTTGGAAATCAGGCCAGTAACTCACACCTCTGGCCACAGACGTGAGCATGTGATCCAAATCGGACAAATCACAATGCCTTCTTCTTCTCCTAGTGATTGGGCCAGAAGCAGACATGTGATCTAGGCTGGACCAATCAGAATGCTTCCCTGAGTTTTTCTATCTGGAACCTTTGGAGTCAAGGAGCCGGGAGGTCATGGATTCAAGTGAGTCTGAACCTACCATGTGGAGAGTTTCTTGACTGTGAAGGAATAAGGACGACAGGAGGAAAGCAGAGAAGATAGGGAAGCCCCTTCCTAATAAGCTAGTATGCTTTGGGGTTACTGTCCTTTGTAATGTGGAGTTTTGGACTACAGTAGTTGTGTGGATTCTCCCTGAGAAGTGAAGCTGACCAGAGGGGAGACTGCCTACATGGCTATAAGGAGAGCCGTGGGGATTGTGTAAAGATGGAAAAGGCACTGCTCCTGGGTATTCGACAGAGATTTAGTAGAAATTTCAAACAGCAAATGGCCTCAGTAGTACACATTCACAAGCTAATTTACTAATGTCTTCATGGCAAGTCTTGTTTTTTCACTCCTGGAAGTAGATCTCAAACATGAGCCTGTCTAGTTAAAGATCTGACCTCTCCCAAGCCCACTCTTTCTCCCAACTCCTTGCTCCCTCAATCCTAGATCCCACCCACTAGGCTCAAATTTTGTTACCAAGCCTGCAAGGGGAAAAGCTAAACACTTAATTAAAGAAAATAAAAAATCTGTAGAGATGTTCCTCATCACTTGGGACTTTTTTATTATTCAACAGAATATTTAATATGCTATTATGAAGTATTTGCTTCTGGATGATTTCTCCCAAGTCCTGAGCTACCTCAAGGGCAGTGAGTAGTTACTTAATGTAAGTGGGCTTGAGCAAGATGGCCCACCAAAGGAATCCCTCACAAAAGAAGAGATGGGTCTGCCCCAAAGTCACATTCCTGCTATCACATACAGAGCCACAGGAAGCAAATTTCCAACCGTTTTAGACAGCCATTTTGTGCTCGCTTCCAGGCATCAAATATTCACAAATATTGAAATCCAGTCTCAGGGCAGCAATCAAGAATTATTAAACAGACATTTGTGACTGGGTTTTTAAATGTTATTTTCATTTTACTGAACAAGAAGATGGAGCAGACCTGGCAACCCAGATTCTCTGTGAGTTTTGTACAAATATATCCAGCTAAGGAGGAGAAACCAAAGTGTAGATGGGAAGTCAGCCCAGCTTGGCATCCAAGCAAAATAGAACAATAGGGTGAGGGAAGAGCAAAGAGTGGGTAAGATCTGTCCTAGCCAATAGAGGCGAGAAGGAAAATGACAGGGATAGATAGTATGTAGGCATATGTGCATATGCATATGTATTTTTATGTATATATGTATACGCACATATGTATATATTAACTATCTGTATCATTTAATTTACATAGTCATGGCCATGGAAGGAATCCAGTCGGACCAACAATGTCTTGCTCTCAGCAGGATAGTTCCTCTTGTAGACACATTTCCACCCCAGAGATATCTTATCCACCTCACCTCTGTAGAAAGGTACTTTCTACGCAATACCACAAGAAAAACTTTCCCTGCCTCATTATAATTTTGCAACTCATTCTGACTCTTAGAAATAACTAACAAGGACTTGCTGTTCTAGAATGCTGTTTTCCATCAAGAGCCTCGGTTAACAAACAAGAAGTTGATGATGTCCCTGTGCTCTCCTTCCTAAGACAGAAGAGGGTCCTTACGTATTTAACACTGATTTTCAAAGAAAGGTGAGATAGAGCTACTCTAATTGGAAGCATCTGGCTGACTTACCCCCAGGTAACCAGTGTGTAAGTACCATTATATGTGGTATACCTTAGTCACTACACAGAAATAAGATAAATGCAATTCAGATAGGGTTAGCCAAGGTAAAAATGCTCAGTGGCAAACACTGGGAGGATGCTGTGGGCTTCTCAGTGTAGAAGAGACAAATAACTATCAGAAACTGGACCAATTTGGCTCATCTTGGAAGAAAAGCAATAATAGCCAGTCTTTCAAGGCGCATCACAGGAAGAACAGCTCAGAAAGGCACAAGATGGTCAAACAGTGTTGTTTTGTGGAGTGTACATTATGTGCCTGGCACTTAGCATGGAATATCTCAGGCACTATATCTCCTTTAATTCCTATATCAACCCTATGAGAGATCTACAGACAATATATCTTTTAAAATAAGGTCTTCATTGTAGAACAATTTTAGATTATAAAAATACTGCAAAGATGGCACCAAGAGGGATGCCTGGATGGCATAGACAGTTAAGCACTGGACTCTTGGTTTCAGCTCAGGCCGTGACCTCAGGATTATGAGATCAAGCCCCACATTGGGCTCCATGCTCAGCGCGAAGTCTGAGATTCTCTCTCTCTGCCCCTCCCTGCCACATTCACTCACTCTCCCCCACCCACAACTAAAATAAATAAATAAATATTAAAAAAAAAAGATGGTGCTGAGAGTTCCCATATATACCCCAGACCCAGTCTCCCCTATTACTAACAACTTGTGTCATACGGTATATTTGTTACAAATAATGAGCCACTTTGATAAACTGCTATTAACAGAAGTCCACACTTTATTCAGGTTTCCTCAGCTTTGACCTAATGTCCTTTTCCTGTTCCAGAATCTCATCCACATTAAATGTAGTCATCATGTTTCCTTAGGTATCTCCTGGTTATTAGTTTCTTAGACTTTTGTTGTTTTTGATGATGTTGACAGTTTTGAGGACTGCCGGCCAGGTATTATGTAGAATGGCCCTTGAGTGGAATCTGATGTTTTTCTCATGACTAGACTGAGGTTATGAGTTAAGGGGAGGAGAACTGTGAAGTGACATTCTCATACTGTGATGCCTAATCACTGCTGATGTTAACCTTCATCACCTGTCTGAGGCAGTGTCTGTCAAGCTTCTCCACTGTAAAGTTACTCTATTTTTTTTTTATCTCTTTCTATGCCATACTCTTTAACCCACTCTGCACAACCCATACTCTTAAGAGCGAGGAGTTATGTTCCACCTCTTTGAGCACAGAGTTTCTATGTAAATTATTTAGAATTCTTCTTCATAGGAGACTTTTCTCTTTTCTCCCCACTTAATTATTCAACCATTTATTTATTTATTTATTTATTTATTTATTTATTTATTTATTTTAAAAGATTTTATTTATTTATGTGACAGAGAGACAGCCAGCGAGAGAGGGAACACAGCAGGGGAGTGGGAGAGGAAGAAGCAGGCTCCCAGCGGAGGAGCCCAATGTGGGGCTCTATCCCGGAACACCGGGATCATGCCCTGAGCTGAAGGCAGACGCTTAACGACTGCGCTACCCAGGTGCCCCTCAACCATTTATTTATATCAGGGTGGAAACATAGACACATATTTTATTACTTTGGATTATAAACCAATACTATTTTATTTTGTTTTTTGCTCAAATTGTCCCAGGTTTGGCCATTGGAAACTCTTCCAGTTGCCTCCAATGGCCCCTTTGTTAGAGTTTCCTTGCTCTCTAGCAATACAAGATGCTCCAGGTTCATCGTGTACATTCCCTGTTCAGCGCTAGAATCCACTATCTCTCCAAGGACCTTGGTTCTTTTTATTGTAGAATGGTGTTAGCAACCAAGATCTGGGTGCTGGGTGTGCTCACTGCTTCTGGCCTCTCTCTACTGACAGAGTAAGAAAATCAATGTGTGTGGACTAACTCATATGTACAGATGTCTACAAATATTTATATATGCAACCATCTGTATCTACCTTAAGTTAAACATGAGTTCATCCTGCTATCTCTAACCCTAATCCATCATCACATGGATCATTCTAGGCTCCTCCTCTTGCTTATTTGTAAGCTCTCACTCCAACAATAAAAAACATGGCTCCCATTATCCACCATCCATTGACTCAGTTGTTAGGTCCAGTAACCATGTCTGGCAATATCAGAATTATTAACCCACATCCCCATGGGAAACAACTTTATCAACTAGAGCACAGTCTTAAGGACAATGGATTTTTCAAATTATTAATGTGGTTTTTTTCTTTTTGTCTTCCTACGTACATGATGGCCATGACATTCACATGTCTGGGTAAGGCTGGGGAATTAGGATTTATTACAGAAGGAACACAAAGAAAAATGATGATGATGATATTAATTAGTTAATGATGAAGATGGTGAAGATGCACTTACATACATAATACACAAAAAGGTGTTATTAGGTACCAGGCAGTATTCTGTTTATGAACTAATCCAATCATTCCAAGAATCTCCATGAGATACTATTATTAACCCTATTTTGCAGAGGAGGAAGTCAAGGCACAGACAGGCTTTGTAACTTGCCCAAAGCTACACCACTTGCATATAACAGAGCTATACTTTATTTTTTTAAAAGATTTTATTTATTTATTTGACAGAGAGAGACAGCCAGTGAGAAAGGGAACACAAGCAGGGGGAGTGGGAGAGGAAGTAGCAGTCTCCTAGCGGAGGAGCCCGATGTGGGGTTCAATCCCAGAACGCTGGGATCATGCCCTGAGCCGAAGGCAGACGCTTAAGGACTGCGCCACCCAGGCGCCCCAGAGCTATACTTTAGATCTAACCTTCTGACTCTAGAATCTGTGCTCTTGGTCACTTCCTTATTGGCTATAAAGGAGTTAAATTCAAATTTCTGACATTCAAAAAATTATTTTGCAGCCAGACAATAATATAATTTTAAGTCACATGACTGACTTTTAAAGTTTTTTTTAATTCCTTTCTCTCTCTTTCTTTTTTTTTTAGTTTTTAAAATTTAATTTTAAATTCCAGTATAGTTAACATACAGTGTTATATTAGTTTCAGGTGTACAATATAGTGATTCAACAATTCCCAATTCATTCATATCATTTAACATATCACCCAATGTTCTATCAGAAGTGCACTCCTTATTCCCCATCACCTATTTCACCCCCACCTCCCCTCTGATAACCATCTGTGAGTCCACTATAGGGAAGAGTCTGTTTCTTGATTTGTCTCTCTCTCTCTTTTTTCCTTTGGTCTTTCTTTTTAGCGGGAGGTGTTTCTTAAATTCCACATTTAAGTGAAATCATAAGGTATTTCTCTTTCTTTGACTGACTTAGTTCACTTAGCATTATACTCTCTAGCTCCAACCATGATGCAAATGGCAAGATTTCATTCTTTTTGATGGCTGAGTAATCTTCCATTGTGTATATATACCACATCTTTTTTATCCATTCATCTAACAATGGACACTTGGGCTGCTTCCATAACTTGGCTGTTGTAAATAATGCTGCTATAAACATCAGGGTGCATGAATCCCTTAAAATTAGTGTATCCCTTTTAAATACCCGATAATGTGATTACTGGATCACAAGTAGTTCTAATTTTTAACTTTTTGAGGACCCCCTATACCTTTCTCTCCATTCTTTAGCATATTGAGGACTGGACTTGGTAGGCAAGACCACAGAGTTTTTGTCAAGGGTGGACCAGGGAAGCAAAGAACAAGAAGTCTGCCTCCTCTGATTCTAGGGAAATGAAAAAATGACAAGGAAAGAGAGAGAGAGATGAAGGAGTGTCACTCGACTTCCTCGCTTTGGTTGGGGAGAATGATGGATGAGGGAAATGCTGAGGGCAGGGATCTCTTATCTCACTCCCATGTTTGGAACTCTGGGAGGAACTCAAAGTGAAGAAGCTCTGAGCTGTCAGGGGGTAGCTGAGCCAGTTAAGACATGAAGTGGTATGACCTGACTACCATACTGGCTAGTTAATCTTCCTCAGGGACCCTGGTATACTGGATGGCCTGAGAGCAGGGATCCTGCTGTTACAGAACCTCTCAGTGCGGGGCAGTGGGTTCCACACGGTGGCATGGAGTATTTCCTTCCACTTTATTCTACTCTCCTTTCTCTCCCAAGCAGACGGTTAGCATGGGCCAACTCAGACAAAAATCACAAACTTAGAAAGGCCAACTAGAAAACTACATTAACCATATTTAAAAAAAAATTCTCTATTGCAATCCTAATTTACATATAAGGAAATCAAAGCCCAGAAAGGTTGAGGTGCTTGCCCAAAGTCACACAGCATGTTAGTAACTGTCAGAATTTGATCCCAGGTTTGTCTGATGGCAAAACAGGAGCTTCCTCTACTAAGTTAAGCTGCCTCTAGCAAGGACAGGGAGAAACGGGAGGCTCAGCATTGAGTCTCCACTGTGGAGAGAGACTCTTCTGTCTTGAGCATCTCCCTTCTTATAAAATTCCCCACTCAGACCAGTAAACCACTGGCCAGATCTATGTCTTTTTGTTTCCTTTTTCATCCAGAGAATAGAACTTATTGTTATAACCCAGGGAACAAGCAGGCCTCCCCACCCTGACCCCCATCCTGAGAATCCCTTACTGCCTTGTGGAATGCACCTGTGCTCTCACCCCTCCATCTTGCTCACGCATCCATTCCTCCTCATATATTTGAGTGTTTGTAGTGTGCTAGGCATTCTGCTTCGTGGACAAGTCCTAGCTCTTGCTCACCTACTAATTAGAGGAACTCAAAAAATTCTCCCAAAATTTTTTTCAACACCCAAGAGGTTGCCTGGCCCGAGAGGCCATGTTGGTCCTGCCCAGCTTTCTCCTTCATCTGCACTCTCCCCAACATACTCTCTGTGCCTGACAGCATAGCTGTCAAACAGCAGAGCCACAAACAGCAGCATCCACCATGCGATAATGAAGTAACAATGGCATTTTGACTCAGTCAGTTCCGGATTCAGATTCTGGCTCTTCTCTTTGCCAAGAGCATCTTGGGGTGTGTGCTAACACCTGCCTGAGCCTCGGTCGTCAGCTCTAAAATGGAGACATAATAGCTTCCTCTTGGGGAAGGGGGTGCTATGAGATTTGGAGACCGCATGTACACAGCGCTCAGCATCCCACACGAAACATGGTAACCATCTGAGACATTATAGCCAAAGCTTTATTCCCTCCAGTCGTCCAGGAAACAAAGATGACACAATGGGGTGGCCATGAAAAGAGAGCGGTAGGTTTCCAGAAGGCGCTCTCTGGACTCGGGATTCTTGGACATATTCCAGATCATTCAGTTGTCTCAGAACAGGGCAAATGAGAGAGAATAGGGAGGAGATGTTCCTGCAGGGGCCAGTTGCACTAGTAATTCTCATAACAACAACAAAAAGAATACATGTTCAGAAATCATAGCAGAGCTCTGGCTTTTAGCTCTGTGTTCCTTTCTATCCTTTCCAAACCTTTGTGCCCAATATCCTTTTAAAGAGAAAACCTGAAAATTATAGTTTGAAACACCATGTAGATTTTTCTCTGGCCACAAGCAAGCAAAAAAAAAAAAAAAAATCAAATCCAACTCAAAATTACCCTGAATTTGTCAAAAGAGAACATAGCAGGCTAGGCTCTCACCAGAAAAGGTTTATGTAGAAAGAGAACTAAATTCATCTTATTGAATCTTGGTGGCAGAGGCACCAGCAGGGATTTGCAACGGAGGAAAAAATGCACATATATCATTGTAAAACCTTTGGTAAATGAGGCATTTGTGTTACCCATGGGTTTATATCTCTAAGCATGCAAAACATTTTTTTTTGACCATTTAGGATGGGAATGTTCTAAAACTGGAGCCGTTAAATATTTATTTAATGTTCACTTCTGGCCAGTTTTTATGCAGACTCTGGGGGCGGGGGCAGAGATTGATTTCAAAATCTCGGGTTGTGCCCCAAGGAGATGATAGTCTAGGACCGGAGTCTGACTAAGAGCCATGCGGGGGATGTGCAGAACCCTTACGACCAGCGTAGTTAGTGCCATGATACAGCTAAACACAGAGTCCTGTGATGGCACAAGCGACACTATAACTCGCCCAGTTTTAGAAGGTAAGAGACCTTCTTTGTCTACACTCTAAGAAAGAGAGATTAGCAAAGACAGTAACAGAGGGCCATTTTAATTGGAAGTAGAATCATGAGCACGTTCAAGAAATGAGCATTTACTGGTATCACTTCTGAAATGGGACATCTCCAAAGTGGGTTAACTCACCACCGGTGAGCATCACCATTATAAATACCAAAGGTTGTCTTACACGCACAGCGGCCACCTCCCCCAGAGTCAAGTTCAGGAGCTCATCTCGCAGTGTATGGATGCCCTCTCCCTTGATAGCCCAGTGTGGCCTGGTTGCTTCTTTCCTGCTCCTGTCCTCTTCTCCTCCCCTTGCACGTTCTTCCCCCCAATTCCATCTATTTGGCACTCTTCTTTCCCCTCCATCACGGTGAGTCCTTCATTAGCTTCCTGGTGAGCAGCAGCCTGTCCTCTTGGCCTTCATTATTTCTAGTCCAAATATGTTGTGAGATTAGGAACTAGATACCCAAGCTTGGTAGAATAAGTTGGAAAGTAACAGTAAGCCGTAGGTAAAAATACTATTTTCTTCTGCAAAATGCTCTCCTTTTCCCCCTACATCTTTCCCAAGCTGACTCTGAAGCACCTTTCCAGGTCAGCTTATGCGTCATACCCTCCAGGGGACCCTCCTCGGGCCATCCTATCCTAAATACTTCTGCGCCTCTCTGTATTCATCTGCTAGGGCTGCCATAACCACAGAGGGGGGCTTTTAACAACAGAAATGTATCATCTTGCAGTTCTGGGGGCTGGAAGGCTAACATCAGGGTGTTTGTAGGGTCTGTTCCT
Source organism: Ailuropoda melanoleuca (assembly GCF_002007445.2). Classification (NCBI taxonomy): domain Eukaryota; kingdom Metazoa; phylum Chordata; class Mammalia; order Carnivora; family Ursidae; genus Ailuropoda; species Ailuropoda melanoleuca. The sequence goes on from NC_048227.1 coordinate 28,126,916, forward strand.
TCTGAGGTGGTAAGGGAGAATGTGTCCCATGGCTGTCCCCTAGCCTCTGGTGGTTTGCTGGCCACCTTTGGCATTTCTGAACTGATGGAAGGATCACCCCAATATCTGCCTCCATCCTCACATGGTGTTCTCTTGACGTGTATGTCTGTGTCCAAATTCCCCTTTTTTATAAGGACATTGGTTGTATTGGTTTGGGGCCCACCCCACTCTAGTATGACCTCCACTTAACTAATTTACATCTCAACAACCCTATCCCCAATAAGGTCACATTCTGAGGGACTGAGCATTAGGACTTCAACGTATCAATTTGAGAGGGATATGATTCAGTTTGTAACACTCCCAAAAGTTGTAAAAACACTTTGCTTTTTTAGCCACAGAAATACTTCTACTTATTTCCAATGCCTGTTTTCCCATACCACGGAGGTCAGAGAATATGTTCGGTCTCCTCCACCCCTCCATTCCCAGTTCCCAGAGCTTCCTTCATGGAACTGAATTCTAACTAACACAGGAAAGGATGAGGAAAAACAAAACAAAACAAAAAAGACCATTTTTTCAGGCATCTGCTATGTGACAGGCAGTATGCAAGGAGCTTTACCTAAAAGTCAGCTTTTTCACTAAGAAAAATGCATTAAATGGGTTGGCTTAGCAACAGCCATTTTTTGTTGCTCTGAAACTTGGTTTTTTTCTTTTTGGACTGACTGTGCCCTGGCTAAGTATTTTGTTTATGGACGATTTGATGCCTGGGACAGCCAACGACAACAACAGAAAAGCAGAGCAGTAAAATAAATGAGGGAACTGGGCTCAGCTTAACCAAACACCAGGGATGCTATGCTGTTCAGGTAGGTGGTAACACAACGCGGATGCCCCAGGTGTGGGGGCTGCAATATATCCTATACCGAGTCTCGAGTACAAATGTTTCTACACAGGGGTCAGAGGACTCTCAGACAGCAGGCGACTTGTTGCTTAAGGACATTTTCAGTGTGCGCCAAAAAGACCTTCAGCGCCTGCTTTGGTCGAAGCGTCAAGGAGTCCATCCATGAAGGAGAGTGCTCGCTGATTTCCTATCACCCAGACATTTGTCTTGCAAAGAGCCCCCTCGAATTGGGGTGCAAATTTCTCCCACTTAGCTTCAAGAGTCCATTTTGAAGGGCTTGTCACATAGAGGATGGCTGAAGTTCACAGTGATAGACACGAGCATTTCTCTCCCCATTTTCCATATCTTCCAACGTTCCCTAAATAGCTTCCCCTGTGATTCAGGATGTCAATCCCTCCTCTTGAGGGGATTTGAGAGCCAAGTGAGGCTATGGAGAGAGAATAGGTCATTCAGAGACAGGAGACACGGGTTTAAATCCTGCTCCAACAACGTAAAAGCTATGAGGTCTTAAGAAAATTGACGGAGCTCTGGTGCCTCTGGTTCACCGCATATGAAATGGGGGAGATGGGAAACTACATGTTAACTGAAGGCAGTGCACATGCCAACAAAAGGACTGGAAGCAGGCCCTTGAAGAGATGTTTGCTCACTGACCTACACTGCAGCACTATTCACAATAGTCGAGAGGTGGAAGCAACCCAAGTGTCCATCGATGGATGAAGGGATTTTAAAAAATGTGGTAGAGGGATGCCTGGGTGGCTCAGTCGGTGAAGAATCTACCTTTGGCTCAGGTCATGATCCCAGGATCTTGGAATCGAGCCCTGAGTCAGGCTCCCTGCTCAGCGGGGGCCTGCTTCTCCCTCTGTCCACCAACCCCCTCCCACTCACGTGCACATGCTCTCTCTCTCACTCTCTCTTTCAAATAAATTAAATCTTTAAAAAAGAAAAGAAAAGAACATGTGTATATGCATACAATGGAATGTTATTCAGCTTTAAAAAAGAAGGGAATTCTGACACCTGCTACGACATGGATGAACCTTGAGGACATCACACTAAGTGAAATAAGCCAGTTATAAAAAGACTTATACTGTATGATTCCCCTTACAAGAGGTACCTAGAGTAGTCAGACTCATAGAGACAGAAAGTAGCATGGTGGTTGCCAGGGGCTGGGGTGGGGGTGGGAGGACAGGAATGGTGTTTAACGGGTAGAGAGTTTCAATTTTGCGAGATGAAGAAGTTCTGGAAATCAGTCGCACAACAATGTGAATATACTTAACGTGACTGAATTGTACACTTAGAAAGGGTTAAGATAGTAAATTTTATGTTATGCATTCTTTACCAAAATTTGGGAAATAAATGCACATGCCAAACGCTTTATCCACACATCCTTCATTATACCCGAGGCCATTCCGCAAGGTAAGCATTGTTGTGCACAATTTGCAGATGAGAAAAATGAGGCAAGAAGAGGCTCTGAGCCATGTATTCAAGGTCACAAGCAGCAGAAACAAAGTCAGCTTCATCCGAAACCAATGCTTCTTTCTCCATACTAACTGATGAACTACAACAGAGTCCAGAATAGGATAAAACGAGATACATCTGGAAAGCACTGACCTTAATATTTGGTACACGTAAAAATCTGTAATGTTAAATCTTTCTCCCCCTAATATTTCCACATTTTAAAGACATTCAAGCCCCAATAAAAACAACCTAACCATTCTGATCCTCTGAGAATGCTCCAAGTGGTGATTGTTGATTAAACCAAATCCTTTCTAATTGCAGGTTGAGCAAATTCATTCACTGAATAACCCACTTATCAAATAATTACCATGTGCCAATGCTAGGCCAGGCATCTTTCTGGGTACGGGGGAAAGAGAAATGGATAAGACCCACAGCTGCCTTTGAAAAGATCACAGTCCAATGAGGGGGTGGGGGGAACAGACAGGTGAACGACTTCCCTGTAACACACGTGATATTACAAGTACCTACCATGATCTGAGACAATCTGTTTCAAGATAAAAATTACCTTATAGTAATCCCTCCTATACCAAATTCCTAAAAAGGATTCTTAAAAAAATTACCTTAAAATTGCAAAAGGAAACCGCAATGAGATACCGCTACCTATCTGGAAGAACAGCGAAAACAAAAGCAAAATTGAAAGTCTGACAAGGCTAAATCCTGGGGAGGTTGTGAAGCACCCAAAACTCTCATGCCTTGCTCCTAGGAATGCAAAATGTTACAGCCCCTTTGGAAAAGGATGTGTAGCACTTTCTTTTAAAAGTTAAATGTATACTGAGAATCAGACTCTACAATCCCACTCCTAGGTACTTAATCCAGAGAAATGAAAACTTAGGGGCACACAAAAACCTGTGTGATGTTTAAAGTGGATACATTCATAATCGCCCCAAACTGAGAACACACCAAACGTCCTTCAGTTGGTAAACTGATAAACAAGCTACATCCATGCAATGGAAGACCACTGAGAAGGACAGAGGAAGAGACTTTCACTATGCACATTTTGTTAAGTGAAAGAAGGCAGACTCAAAATGCCAGATACTATATGGTTCTATGTATATGACATTTTAGAAAAGGCAAAACTATAGGGACAGAAAACAGGTCTGAGGTTGTGAGATGAAGAGTTGGCTCCAAAGGGACAGCCCAAGGAATCTGGAGGTGAGGTAGGAGGATGGAACCATCATGGGTCTTGACTGTGGTACTGATGACATGACTCCACGCATTTGTCAAAATTCACACAACTGTTAGCCAAAAAGAATCAATTTTGCTGTATATAAACTCTAAAGTAAATTTAAATAATTTTTTAAAAATATGTAAAGACATTACCCTGCCTAGCAACAAAAAAGTTCTGCTGGCAGAGCAGAAACTGTGAGGAATCTCTGAAATGTGGGGCCAAAATGGGAGTAGATTAAAAGAGGAATCCATAGGGCAGGATCCAAACTGGAGAGCAGAGCTGCAGGAGATGGGTTCAAATATTCCAGAGGTAATGGAAACAGGAGGGACTGAGGACACTGACAAGTTATTAGTTTTGTGCTGCAATGGAAGTTGCTAGGGAAGTAGAACCCAAGCCATCCTGCCTCTCCCCAGACCCTCTGGCTTCTCAGGTTAGCAAGGCAACCGCCATGATTGAGAAATCGTAGGTCGGACAGATGGAGCAATACCCAAAGTGGATGGGGGTGGTCAGGAAGAATCACTGCCATCCAGAAGACCACCTGCCTAAGCAACCCATTGAGTGATACATCCCCCTCTTCCCTCTCCCCCTCTGCATAGAGCGTGGATGTGGCTAAGGAACTGCAAGTAACCACAGTCCCTGTCTATCCCTCCCCCAGGAAGACAGTGCTAACAAACCCAGTAGACAATCTAACAAGGAATCTCGACCACAAAGACGAGTATCCAATCCAGACTCACCAAACCCATGGAAATACCAACACTATGAAATAGAAAAGATAATCACAAAAAGTAGAAGAATGTAAATCCAAGGATATAGAACCAACAGAACCATTAGGTCAGGACTTAAAATAAGTGTAATTAATATTCTCAAAGAGATGAAGGATATTGCATACATGAAATAAAAACAGGTACTTATGCAAAGAGAATCAAATAGAGTTCTTCCAAAAAGAAAAGCATAGCTGTTGAAACCAAGATGAGGAACTCTACAGAGACTTAATTCTATCTAGAAGATTGAGGGTAGTCTTTTTTAAATCTGCCAGCCTCCATTGGGAGATCATTCCTGTCAGAAGAAACAGTAAGAACAAAGGTAAAGAATGATGGAAAAGCACTGTATAGTTTTTAAGGAACCATAATAAATTCAGAGCAGCTGAAGCAGAAAATACATGGGGAAGAGTTCTTTCTTTTTACTCTGCCTTCCCTTATGGCACTAGCCACGAATTGTGTTGCAATGAAAGTGTTCACAACCACGAGCCATGAATTACACTGTGGTGAAAGTGTTCAATTCTGAGTACACACACATAATGTGGGCACTTTCAGCTAACGTGCTTCATTTTACTCTTCACTTCCTATCATCTGTGGTGGGTTATGTTTTCCAAAGATGGTCACCTCAATATCTCCCCAGTCCATTTGCTCTTTTTATAGAGAACAACATTGACACTTCTCCCATCTAGTGGGGTATCTGTGTTGTATTCCCTATTGCTGAACCCTCACAGATCTTTGTGATTGCCCCTGCCAATAGAGTCGGGCAGAAGTGATGCACTGTGAATTCCATGGCTGGATCACAGAATGTCAGGCAATTCTGCTTGCTTTCTTGGGACGCCAGCTCTTGGAACTGAGCTGCCATGCTATGAAGGAGGCCAGGCTACCTACAGAGGCCGTGTATAGATGTTCCAGCTGACAGTTCCAGCCAAGGTTCTAGCTGGCAGCCGGAATCCATTGCCAGATGTGAGAGTAAAGGAAGTTCAAGATGACATCTGCTTTAGCCACCATCTGAATGCAACGACGTAACAGACCCAGAATGAATACCAACCAGCTGTGCAGAGTCAACCTCTAGAACTATGGGCAACAATAAAATGATTGTTTTTGTTTCAAGCTGCTGAGTTGTGGGGTGATTCAGTACACAGCAACACATTAAAAACATCTTAGTTTGTAGATGTGAAAATACAAAATTTGCATTTCTTTAAAATGACATCCATTTCTAACTTCATGGGAAATAAGATGAAATCTAATCTTCAGTCCCCAACATTTGCTACAGCTTGGGCCATGAGAAGAAAAGCAGGATTCTCACACCTTGACTCAGTGTTATAAATCCACCCTGTTACTATCACCAGTAGTGGATAGGCTGAGACTTAGGGAGAAACAAGGTAACAAAGCAAGGGATGTAGACACAGAACCAACAAGGAATGGAGGGATCTTCTTTCAGCTAAATATTTCTAAACCAATGGGAAAGAGGGTTTTGTATAGGGAGCTCTCGATGTGGACTTCTGACTGTCTGATCTTGGGTAGTTGACTTAACCTCCCTGACCCTCCCTTTCCTCAACTGTAAAATGAGAAAAATAGTTATTTCATAGGGAGTGCCCATCCTCAAAAATATCTGGTGAAAATGGGGCACCTGGGTGGCTCACTTGGTTAAGTGTCAGTCTCTTGGGACGCCTGGGTGACTCAGTCAGTTAAGTGTCTGCCTTCAGCTCAGGTCATGATCCCAGGGTCCTGGGATTGAGTCCTGCATCGGGCTCCTTGCTCAGTGGGGAACCTGCTTCTCCCTCTGCCTGTCACTACCCCTGCTTGTGCTCACTCACTCTCTCTTTCTCTGTCAAATAAACAAATAAATCTTAAAAAAAAAAGTGTCCAACTGATTTTGACGCAGGTCATGATCTCAGGGTTGTGGGATTAAGCCCACATTGGGAATCCAAGCTCAGCAGGGAGTCAGCTTGAGATTCTCTCTCTCTCATCCCTCTGGCCTTCCCCCACTCTCTCTCTCTCTAAAATAAATAAATAAATCCTTAAAAAGATACAGCTGGTTTAAAGTGAACCCACAAGAGTAAACAAATTAGAGATACTAGAGCCAACTCAGGTGGAAAACCTTTTACCTTAGGATGGATGAGAACTCAGGATGTCTCAGACCGAATCAATTTTGACATGTCCTCTCTGAGCTTGCTGGATGCCCCATCACTACATAGCTTCCAGTCACCACTGCCCCTGGTGAAGTTTCTTACATCCCTATCCGAAACCCCTAACACCCCCATGGCAGTTACACACCATACTTATTGCTCAGAGCAAAGCTTTTGTTGAATTCCCACCTAATGGACATTCCTCCTTCTTGCCAGTTCCCTCAGGGTAATTCTAAATGAAATATGCTCCCCAACTCCTTATCTCTGGGGAATTTTAAAGGTTGTGTCTTTTTGATTCTCCCTTCAAAATATTCCACAAATCCTCCCCTGCCCCCTCTCCATGTTCACCAGCCCCTCTCTAGACCAAACCACCATTGTCTCCTACCTGGGTCCTCCTACTGAGATGCCTCATTTCCTCCCCCCAGCCCTTCTGGTCCATTAACCACTCACAAGTCTGGGCAATCCTTACACATGCTATCACATCACCCTCTGCTTGAAATCCTTTAATCAATTCCCACTGCACTTTTAGGTAAACTCAAAATCCATACCATGTATGAGGAGGTCGTGCATGACCTACCACCACCCACCAAACCAGCGACTAGCTCCTGGTCACTCTCTACCCACCTCAGCTGCACTGGCCCTCATCAGGACCTGATCGTACGCAAGTCCTTTCCCCACTCAGAGCCTTCACACATTCTTCCCTTTTGCTTAGAACGCTCTCTCTTCTCCTGACTTCCGGTTCATCTTTTTGGACTCTGCTTATATCTATTTTTTTTAGGGAAGGCTTTCTTGAGCCTCCTCCTCTACATAAATCTGGCCCTCCCATAAGAGTAATGATGATGATAACACTACTAACAACAACAAGAACAATATTCTTTCTCTCTGTAGTCACAGTTCATAAAAATAGATTTCCTTGAATGATTATTTAACTGGTACCTATGTCCTCCACTAAATGTGCAGTGACCAAATCTAATTTTCTTACTGGTTTAATGCCAGCACCTAGCACAATGGCTGGCCCACGGAAACCACTCAGGACACGTTTCTGGATGAAAAAAGATGGTGAATTAACACTGCCTGCAAGGTTCCAGATGTTACCCTGATTGACTCTACAACTCCAACAGGTGTGTCCTGCAGCAAGAATAACTTTGCCTCTGAGAAGGAGACTGTTTGCCCAAACTTGCTTCCTGAGATGTAGAATTTTGCATTCTACACAGTGCTCTGTGCCCTGTTGGTTAATTCTCAATCCATAAGGATGGCTCAGTCTGTTTTCCATTCCCAAACATTTGGTTTTGGGGGATCTTGTCTGATCAGTTCATCTTTTTCACTCTGAGAACACAGACCAGCCTATGGACAGGCTGCCTCTGGCTTGTGTCCTCCACCTCTGGTCCAAACTTCTGTGACCTGGAAATCGGTCAAGCTAGCTAATGTTTGTCTGAGACACTGTCTCATGATCTTCTGGTCTCTGGGCAATATTGTTAGGCTCAAATATGCCTTCTCTGGAGAACCCCTTTGACCAGCGGTAGGATGCTGACTTCTAGATTCCACACTCCCAGGTCCCTGGCGTAGACAAAGGCATGAGGGTGGGAAGCTGTCTGTGTTGCTCAGGACAAGGAGGGCTCCCCCAGTGTCTCAGAGCTAGCTGACTCTGCCAAATAGCCAAGTGGTTAAATGTTGAGGGCTGTAAATGAGGCTCATCTGTTAGTCGTGGGCGGGCACCAGCTCCATCTGCTGTGTCAGGAGCCTGAAGAGTGACTGGAGGAAGCAGCTTGTAAGCGTGAGGCCCAAGACAGGAGGCAGAATCTTTCTCAGGAGACTAGAACATCATACCTCGAAGACTCTACCAGTCCCTTCAAAAGTCTTACGGATGAAAAACCAAAACCAAAACCAAGACCTAAAAAGGGGGTAGGCTTGGCCATCATCACTCAGCAAATATGCATCAGTACCAAGATGAGAATCAACTCTCTGGAATACTAGAGTGCTGACCACAGACACACCTGACCTAACTTCTACCAAGACCACGGGTGGAGATGCTCTGTGCAACTTGAGAATAAAATATCCCAGTTCTCTTCTCTATATTCCCATTTGTTCTTCAAGAATCTCTTTGTCCCTCTAGGACCTCAGAATAGATCTGTCCACATTCATTCACCCATACGGCAGATATTTTTGGAGTGCCTCTATACACAAGGCATCATTCCAGGCATTGGGAATACATCAATGAAAAAATGGACCTCCTTCCTGCCTCTGGGAGCTCATGATTTAGTGGGAAAGATAGATAGTAGGCAAAAGGAAATCACATGAATGTACACACACACACACACACACACACACACACACACACACAAATTATGTCCTTTTTTTTAAGGAAAAGAATTGGGCTGTGCCCAATTCATGTGTTGTGGGATATTATGAAGAACAGACTGCTGTGTCCACTCCCCCCATACTTCTTTTAATACAGTGACTTTTTCCCATTGGGCAGATGGCCAAAGCACAGCCAGAGGCTCAATGGAGAGTTTGAACCATGGCATCAGACAACCAAAGAGTCAGATTACCAGGTTTTTGAGCTTGTATTGATAAGGACGAGCATTTGCTGAGCTTTGTTTTTTTGTCTCTGGTCCGAAGATAAGAGGAATTCTGGGCCACAGGAGAGGAAAAGACCAGGTAAGAGAGGAAGTGAGTGAGCTGTTGTTGGCATGGATTCTTGGGGAAGGGGTTCTGTATGCTGCTCATGGTGGAAACAAAATATGGATCTCCACCACTCAGATCTTCAAGCATATCAAGAGTTGGCCCCGGATCAGAGAGGTTCCCAGCTGGTAGCTGAGCAGGGAATAGGAAAGGCAGAAAGAATCAGATTTTCCCCATGCAGCCAATGAGGAGGCTCCCAGAACTGGGTCCTCAAAGATCAAAGGCTGGCACGCAGTCTATAATTGGAGTTGTGAGTCCTCCCCAGCCTCGGAGTAACCACATGGATGAATAACACCGAGTCAAGACCATGGCTTAGTTATTCTCTCAAAAAGGAATTAAAAATGGGGAGAGGAGATGTGGGTGATCCCAGAACTGCAGCCCTCTAAGGCCATTATCTGTCTTGAGCCTCAGGCCACCCTACCACCCACTCCTCCATGTGAGGTTATAAAATAACAATAAGCCTGCAATTATAGTTCGCTTGTGAAAAAAAAAATAGTGGTGAGTCAAAACCCAGCTCACAGATGTAACCAGCACCACTAGTTCTGTCAGTGGGAGGGGGCCAATCCTGGGCTAAATTCAGAACCCCTGGTGTGGGTCCACATTCATGAGCCTGTCTGGCAGCCTGTGGCAGGGCCTCCCTGAGTCTGTGAGTAGCACTTGGCCCCCGGGGCGGGCATGAGACCACTGAACACACAGGGTACCAGTGAAGATCTGGGTCCTAAAGGGAGACTGTGAGACTCCTGACAGAACTTGGGGTCAGAATGACAGACAGGCACAGCAGCAGGCCTCGCATGGACCTGATGACCAGAGATGAAGAAGATGGGCACCTATGCCTGTGTAAGGATGGGCACCTCACGCGGGCCACATGCCAGCGCAGGTGACAACTACAGGCCAGACCGTGGCCCCAGAATGCCTGGAGACGTGGAGAAGGTGGAGTAAGGAAATCTTAATTGGTCAATGGAAGTTTTTAACATTAGGCCAAATATGATCATAAAGAAGAGACTAAGCTAAATTATAAATATAAACATTATATATATAAACAAATATGAATATATAAATACAAACACATTATAAAAATAAAAGTAAATGTAAAATATAAATATTATATAAATATATAATATACATATGTGTGAATTATAAACATATAAACAAATGTATAAACAAATCATAGACATACTTTGTAAATTTTATAATATATAGTACATTATATATTACATAACATAAACATAAATATACATGTTATAAATATAAAAATTAAACAAATATATTACAAATATATATAAATATATATTTTATATAGTGTATGTGTATATATATATACACATATATATATGTACAGTTACATTCAGAGAGACTGATAATAAGAATATACTCCGTTCAAATCCCAGTTATGCACCTGACAGCAATATGCTTTGGACCCAGTTAGTTGCTCCCTCTTGCTTGGTTTCCTTATACATGATATTCCAACCAGAGTGGGCCACCACCCACCCTTGGAAAGATGAGCAAGTCTGGGAGAGAGGCCATTTTCTACCGGTCAGATGTTAAAGGGGATCCCTCTGGCATTGTGGCTAAATGCCCTGCGGTGTGTGGGGTCCCATACAGGGATTCCTCCCAGCCAACATGCTGACAGGGCCCCTGCTGAGAAACACTGGAACTATCCCAAGTCCCTTCAGACTAGCTGGAGAGTTGCTTGTAAGCAACCCCGCCTCTCTCATGAGGCACACGGAACCCTCACCTTCTGCCTGGCTGGGGATGAATGTGAGTGAGCCCGATCTCTGCCCACCTCAGAGCCTACCAATGGGCACAACCCACTCAAACCCCGGAAACTTCCATACTCCAAAGTACTTTTATCCCCCACTCCTCACAGCCTCCCTGGACACGGGAAGAATCACCCCCCTGTGGGAAAGGGGAGAAGTGGAGCCCCAAGAGAGAGAATCCCACAGAAAGATCTGGAACCTGAGCTCAGATTATTTCACTCCAAATCTGAGTCCTTTTGGGTGTCTCCACCTCCTGGCTGAACACCAGGACCCAGTCATGGATTTCCCATGTCCTGGGCAAGATCTGTCACAACTGTCAGGAAGCCAAGTTAGGTGAGGCATAACGCAGCTTTCTCTCCTCAGGAGGATAGTAAGGGAATCTGCTTTGTGCCTCATACATTCCCACAGGCCTCCCTGGCTCTATTACCAGGAAGACAGAAGGATTTGGAGCACCATTTTCATATGAAACCAGCTGCTTTTTTCTATGCCTTGCCTCTTCTAAGGACACGCCATTCACCCCTGCTCAGGTCAAAGCCCCAGGCTTCCTCCTGGACACTATCACCTCACTCCTCACAGCCCCAATAACTGACCGAGTCCTATTATATCTTTCTTATAAACACCCCTCAAATTTCACGGTCCCCATCCCTGCCCCAGTTCTAGTTCCATGTCCCCTGCTCTAAAGTAGGTCACATTGTCTCTCCTGGGACCACTGCCCAAGGAAGAGGAAAGGCACCAATGGACTCTCAGTGCTTCAACTCCTAGGGGACGCTCAAGGATCATGACAAAGATGGAGGGGAGCTTCTATGAGCAAATTTTGGGGCCAGATTTTCAGTTTCATGAGGAGAAGGAGGAGGAGGAATATCTGTGTTCTCAGTACCCAGTAGGAAGCTGAGCCCAGAGGAAGTCATTTGTTGTTGGTAAACAAACAGGAGGCTGAAAGTTGTCACATGAGAAGGCCCTACCATGAAAATAAAAATAAAACCAAGCAGAAATTAAATACTGCATTTTGCAAATAGATGCAAGCTAGAGGCACAGAATCATAAACATGGAGGTAGAAAGGACTTTGGAAATCACCTACTCCAGTCTCCCATTTTATGGTGGACGGGAGAGGCCCAGGGAGGTGACATGACATATTTAAGTCCACTCCATGAGTCAGCCTGTGGGCTTTGCCACTACTCTGGCTCCCCAGTCAGCATGGTCGTTTCCAGAATATCTTCTTCCCATTTCCTTTTCTAGTCCACCTCTTTTCACCTTTCAAGACTCAGGATAGGCTGATGATGAGTATTATGGAGAGTACATATTGCATGGTGCACTGGGTGTTATATGCAAGTAATGAATCACGGAACTTTACATCAAAAACTAGGGATGTACTGTATTGTGACTAACATAATATAATAAAAAATTATTAAAAAAAAAGACTCAGTATAGCCATCACCTCCTCCAAGAAGTCTTCCCTGAACTCTCAAGCTGGGTTAGGTGCCCTTTGCTCTGACAGCCTTCTAAGCTTCCTCTGGCACAGAATCCACTTATCAGACTCTAGTGTAATTGCTAAATATTTCATTCACCTTTTATGCTAGACCACAGTTTCTTATCTCGGCATAACTGACATCCTGGGCTGGATAATCCTGTGCTGTGGGGACTGCCCTGTGCATTGTAGGATGTTTATCAGCAGCTCTGGCCTCTATCCACATGCCAGTAGCATATCCCCCCAAAGTTGTGAAAACTCATTCCTCACAGCCCCAATAACTGACCGAGTCCTATTATATCTTTCTTATAAACACCCCTCAAATTTCACGGTCCCCATCCCTGCCCCAGTTCTAGTTCCATGTCCCCTGCTCTAAAGTAGGTCACATTGTCTCTCCTGGGACCACTGCCCAAGGAAGAGGAAAGGCACCAACGGACTCTCAACTCTTCAACTCCCAGGGGATGCTCAAGGATCATGACAATGATGAAGGGGAGCTTCCTCTTTTGTGTCTGGAGACATAAAAATGTCTCCAGACCTTACCAACTGTCCCTGGGGTGAGGAGCTGGGGCAGGAGGGCAAAATCACCCCCCGCTGAGAAAAGCTATCTAGATGGTGAGGTCTATGGGGGCAGAAGCAATGCCTTCCTGTCCTTTACACACCTACTATGCAGCACAGGGCCTGAAACATGAAATACTAGAATAAACTTTATCTATACTTATGAAAACGCACATGTGGGGTGTATATGTGTGTGTGGTGAACACACGTACATGCCATTCCCATAAGTATGGTTTCCAAAATAAATTGTCCAAAAATATAAATTTTTTTTGTCCTTCTGGGATGCATTCAACACTACTGTGTGTTTAGACTGCCTTGTTAAAAAATAAAAGTAACAAAAAATGCTGGTGTTAATTTACCTTTTGTTTCTGGATTGGTAATTGTGTGTGTGTGTGTGTGTGTGTGTGTGTGTGTGTGTGTGTGTGTGTTCATCTCTTGACTGATAATAGTTCCCTCTCAAACAATATTCACTTTGAGGAGAAAATGAATTTTCAGTGAAACAAGAAAACTCTTTCTCCATTCCAGAAAAAAAGACATTATCAGGTCATTAAAGCATCGTTATGTGTTTGGTTGCTAATGTATTGGTCTTTACTTGGGAGCACATGGCAATCACAAGGAAGAATTTTTATTGCCAGATGAACAGATCGGGAAGTAAGATATTATGGAATGTGCTATTAGGCGGCAGATAAGTAATTAGGTGACAAGCAAAATACATTTTTCAGCATTTCAAAATATTTCCACTTCATCACCAGTTCATTAAAATCCGCCTCCTCTCTCATGGCCCACCAGGAATTTACATCAAGATTATTTACCAAAAGGAAAAAAAAGAAAAGAAAAGAAGTAAAGAAACCATCAGGATAAGTGAATTGTGATTAAGTCATCTGATTGTCTTCAACACTTTTCTATGAGCCTCAACAGGCAGGAGAAAAAACAGGCTCAGATTGTCGCTGGCAGGCTGAACGATTGCTGTTCTCGCCAGCACGAAGGTGGTGGTGGAAGGATGGTGTTTTCATTATTTCACACACAAAAATGGGACTGAAGGGCCATGGATGGTGCCACAAGAAGGGAGAACAGTCCAAACCACAGTCAAGTTAACTGTGCATCTTCAGATTGACTCCGCACGGTGATTCGATGCCGTGACTAATGGCTGGACTCCGTAATAAATTCCCCCGAGAAAGAGCAATCAGCAGGTTACCTGGCTCTCAGGCAGTCTTCCGCTCCTAAGGCCACCTGTTTGTAAGGAAGGGCTTCTTACGTGCTTCCGGCTGTTACGACTGGGGACTTCCCACTCCCTGGTCATCTCTACAGAACCAGGCATAAGGTTAGCACCCATTTCAGACTCACTGATTAATCAATTTAATAAGTGCAATGAGCAAAGCAGAGTCCCCTGTGGTTGGTTTAGTTTTTTTTTTTTTTAAATAGCCTTGAGTGCCTCATAGTTAAAAGAAGCAGAATATATCCTTCAGTTGTTTGCCCCCCGCCCCCTGCCCCCCCGCAAGGAGATATTAGCTTGAGAAGAATGGAGGGAACAAGGAGGGAGCGAGGAGGGGAGTGAGAGGGGGAAGGAGGAGGGAAGGAAGGAAGGAGGGAAGGAGAGAAAGAGAAAGAAAACAAGAAGAGAGAAAAGTTTCCTACATATAGCATAGCAACCACTAGGAGAAGCATTTGCACTTGGATTACTTCATAAACAGCTACTGTAAAACTAGAGACGGGTCCCATTATTAGCCTCATTTAATCCACGTGGAACGGATCAGAGAGAGAAAGCAATTCATTCAACATCACGTAGTTAATGATGCATCTCTACTTACTGTATCATATGTGTCTGTGTGTGCGCATATTTGTAAAATGATCATGTCACCTCCTGCAATGTTCTGATGGTTTTCCAGTCTCTTAGGGTAAAGGGGACGGTCCTGCACAGCCCCACCCATCTGTCCCACCTCACATCTCTCTCCCCTGCTCCCCCTCTCAGCCACCTGGCCTTGTTTCCTTTCCCCAGATATCCTTTGTTCTTTCTCTCCTTGAGCAGGACCTTTGCAAATCCTGCTTCCTCATCAAAGAATACCCCCCTTCAACCACTCAGCCCAACCTGGTAAAGCCCTCTCCCTTTCTGCATGTCAGCTGCATGGGGAGCCTTGCCTGACCCTCCCTGCCAACATCATGCCCCGTTATTCATTCTCTTGGCGCTACATACCTCCCTCATTCACTACATCTACCCATTTGCAATTTCTCAGCAGTCTCGGAGCCTTATTGATTAACATACAGCCCCTCTGTTACACCAGAGGCATCTAAGTTCAGGACTACTCCATCCCCTGCACCTAGCTCAGTATACGGCATGCCCAGTAGCTCAGTAGATTTTTACTACAGGGATGAATACATGAGCAAATGAGTATATATTGTAAACAGCTATATTTTTAAGTACATGCTTAAGAATTCAGAGCTAGATTATAATGCCAGCCAGAGACCCAGTGCAACTCAGGAAAACCCCAAGAGGAGAGCAATTCAGGGCTCAGACACAGAGCATAAGTTTCCACCAGAGTGATCATCTGTCATCATTAGTTTTGGGGGAAGCTGGAGACGGGGCCTCAAAGACTACATTACTCTCTGACTTCTGGCCCAGGCCGCCCGTAATTGTTTTAGAAATCCAAAGCCAGGAATCTGACGAAATGTTTTGTTTTTTTTCTCTCCCTTAAAAAGGATGGATCAGCTGCTTGGCATTTTTCATAAATTCTTCAGCCAGAGTTGCGTTTTTCCATCCGCATTTCATATTAAGGATTCTTTATGAAAATGGCTTTATAAGAGAGGAATTTAATGAGATTATGATTTTTTTAAGCTTTCTCTCTAATTAATACCCCAGAGAGGGGAATTTTTTTCCTCACATAATGGCCTTTCAGTGTTAAAGGGGCTTTAATATTATGGTAAAATATGTTAACTTTCCTGGCACTCTGACCCAAATGATAAAATGAAAAGGAGTGCATCTGTCTTCCCAGAGCTTCTGCCACCACAAATGGTGTTGTTTTCGGTATTTTCACAATGAACGAATCAACTGCTTATTCACTAATTGTGTCTACATTAAAAACTTATTACCCCGGAAAAGGGCTGCACTGCAATTGACCTTCTAACTAGAGCTGGGAGCCGTGAGGGTCACATGGCACCTGTAGGACAGAGAAGTGGCCAAACCCCGCACAGGATATCCCTCTTCCCCAACCCCGGTGTGAAGTCTTCCATGGGGTCACCATATGCGAGGAGTTGGAAATCTAAAACCTGGAAGCTGCCTGCATGTGGCTAGGTAAGGTCCGTGTCTCAGCAGGTTTCAGAATAATTACCAAGGCAATAAAAATGACAACTATAAGGATGACAGTCACTCACTGAGCAAGGTGCTCGTGCACAACGCATGTGGGACGGCCAGTTCCAGGTCAACTCTATAGGCCCGTATTGATGCCCACTCTTACTGGTGAAGAACCTGGGGTTCAAAGGGAGCAAGCGATGCACCCAAAGCCACACAGCCAGTCAATGGCAGAAGTGGATGGGAATCATGCCCTTCTAATTTCACAACTTGGGCCCCTAGGCTCTCAGGGGATGATGGAAAAAAGAGAAGCTTTGGTGCTGATGAGATCTAGAGCAAACCCAAGACCTCTAGCTGCTTCTCAGCTCTCACTGCTTCCTGGACAGCTTTCTCCATGGCAGTGGTTCACAGCCTCTTCAAAGGCACCCTCTTCCCTTTCATGGTGTCACATGGACACACGATGCTTGGCAGTTCATGGCACCTGGGAAGACTACATTTCCCAGACTCCTTTGCTGGTAGACTAGGACCATGTGATGAAATGCTGACCAACAGAATGTTGGCAGAAGTGATGTAAGCCACTTCCAAGCCACTGCTGTGGCAATTTTAGAGGCTACATGTTAGAATGGATTGTCACAATATAGAAGTGGCTTGCCCAATATGCTATAGAGTTGTGTAAATAAGAAATAAGGGTTTATTGTTTTAAGCTGCTGAGTTTTCAGGTTTATTAATCACTGTGGTATAGCCTAACCTCACCTAACTAGACCCCTTCTCAAAGAATAATCATATGTCTCTATGTCACCCTTCTGCATTCAATCAACAGGCTTTATTAAACACTGTCTGCATGCAAGATACAAGAGATGCAATGGCAAGCAAATCAGGCATGGACCTGGCTCTTTGATGTGTAGCTACTGGATGAGACCACAAAATGCCCAGACATCTGGTCAAACGTTATTCTAAGTGTTTCTGTGAGGGTATTACTCGATGAGACTAACATTTGAATCAGTAAACTCAGGCTAAAGCAGATCAACCTTCCCCAGTGTAGGTGGGCCGCATTCAATCAACCAAAGACCTGAATAGAACAAAAGGCTGAGGGGCGCCTGGGTGGCACAGCAGTTAAGCGTCTGCCTTCGGCTCAGGGCGTGATCCCAGCGTTATGGGATCGAGCCCCACATCAGGCTCCTCCGCTATGAGCCTGCTTCTTCCTCTCCCACTCCCCCTGCTTGTGTTCCCTCTCTCGCTGGCTATCTCTATCTCTGTCAAATTAAATAAATAAAATATTAAAAAAAAAAAAAAAAAAAAGAACAAAAGGCTGAGTAAAAGGGGACTTCACCTGCCTGATACTTGGGTTGGGACGCAAACTGAAAAATCAACCCTTCTTGGGTCTTGAGCTTGCTGGCTTTTGAACTGGAACTTCCACTGGATAGATCATACACACACACACACACACACACACACACACACACACACACACACACACAGAGACATAGCTGATACATCTCCTGTTGGTTCTGGTTCTCCGGCTAAAATACCCTCAAACTATCTGATGGGGGAAGAGAGATAATAAGACAATGAACACACGGATTAAATAATTACAATCTAGGGTACTTTCCATGAAGGAAACCAACAAGTTCACTGAGATTGAGAATTACAGGTGGTCAGCAAAGGCTCTCTGGGGAGATGACATCATTTTAAAATTGAGGTTTTGGTATTAGTCAGGTATGGCAAGGACAAGAGATCAGGAGATCAGGAAATGATTACCATTGAAATGATAGCTTATGCAGTCACAGGTCTCAAGAGGAGGGGGCACACCGCACCATGGGAAGCCACATGGGGAAGCCCCAGGGTGAGTCAGGAGGCAGAGGGAGACGCAAGGGGGGGGAACGTGGACAAGAGCTGTGGTTTTTTTTTTTTAAGATTTTATTTATTCATTTGACAGAGATAGACAGCCAGTGAGAGAGGGAACACAAGCAGGGGGAGTGGGAGAGGGAGAAGCAGGCTCCCAGCAGAGGACCCTGATGTGGGGCTCGATCCCAGGACTCCGGGATCATGCCCCGAGCTGAAGGCAGACGCTTAACGACTGAGCCACCCAGGCGCCCCAAGAGCTGTGGTTTCTACAGGTGGGAATGGAAAAGGCAGGGTAAGCAGGCTTAGGAATGGTTACTTTGAATGCTTTTGGTGGGCTCTGGGGCCTCGGAGCTAGCCTAGTTGTCTCGTACCAAAACATGGGTGATTAAGGAAGAGGAACAGTGAGTGGCCTGGGGTGTAAGAACCTTATAAGAAAGGTGGTTGGGAGTATGGGCTCTGGATTGGTGGGTTTGCATATGAAAGACACACTTGAGACAAGTCCTTACTATCTCTAGGAATTGGCTAAACCTGGGATGGGCAGTCCCATTAGGATCCAGCAAGGTCACAAGATGTCAAAGTATCAAGCAGAGAAACTAGGAAACATGGTTATTGTGGACATGGGAATGACACCTGAATAATGACCAGCTATCAGCCATGGAAGTGCAAGAAGTCACACTCAACGCAGACAGAGCTGCACAAAAACATCTAAGAAATGAGACAGAGTGTCCACGGATGAAGGGAGAGAGCCACTGTGCCAAATGCTCAGAAGGAGTAAAATAATGATGGAAAGTATTCTAACAACAAGACTCTTGATAGAACATTCTACCCACTGCCTCCTCTACTCCCCCTCTTCTCCCCTCATGATCTGGCCTCCTTGCCCAGAACCACCTCCCAAAGGTCACCACTGGCTTTCCACTCACCACATCCAATGACCTTTCCTTTGCTCTCATTTTGACAGTGGCTCTGCAACATTTGGGGGACATGCCAGGGGACAGAGCAGTAGGTAAAAGAGACTAAAAGACCTGCCTGGGGATGGGGGTGACATGCTAGTGAAGGGAAAGGCAGCACAACAGACAAGTGTATAAGGTCAGTTACTGAGGCTACAGAGAAAAGCAAAAAAAATAGACAGGGAATGTGGAGGGAGAGGGGAGAGGGCTTTTCCTAAAAGAGGTGACCAGGAAAGGCCTCGCCAATCCTGCCTTGCCAGCCATGTTAAAGAGCATGCACCTGATCCCATAGCAAAGGGGATGTTCTGAGGCTGTTAAGCAAGGATGTGCTTTGACCAAATATTTCATCAAAGAGCTGAGACATGAAGGATCAGTTGGCCAGTGCCATAGAGAGGGAGCTAGAGTGCTCTGGGCAGAAGGAACAATGAGAGCAGAAGCCCAGAAGCAGGAAAGCACTGTTAGTAATCTGACAGCTGCAGTTGAGACAAGGGCTTGGAGAAAACCCACAGTCTTGGACAAGTCCCTTCATGCCTCAGGACCTGGAATGTCACAGGGTTAGGCAATGAAAGATAATAAAACTGACACTTGCAAGATCAAAGGCAGCATATATAAAATCCTAAGCACGATCTCCTGCTAAACAGTAGGCATTAACAAATGATCGCTATTATGATGAGAATGACTTCCCACTGAGAATTCTATGGCTGGGGAATCACAGACTCCAGACTCTGAGTGGCAGATAATATCTGCCATTTTCTTTAAAGGCTGTACTGAGCCCACCTCGTGGGGCCAAAGCTGTTTCTTGGGCCCAATTTAAAAAGCTCTCCACTGTTTTTATAAAGATCTGTTGACATGATTTATTAGGAATTCTGTCCATTAACATTTTTAAGTGCTCAACAGGTCCCCCAACTACCCGAGTAAATTAATCTTAATAAATTCGCAGCAGAAAGAACTTCACTTGCCGATCATCGTATGATAATGTGTTCAGTCTCCTGCCTGTTGTGGGAAGGGATGGTCTATGTGGACCTGTGAACCTCCTGAAGACAAAGAACAAAGACAGGGCAAAGTGCCTTCTCCACTTATGGTCAGAGGAATTTGAGCCAGCCTCAGCCTCAGTTTCCCCATCCATGCAATGGGATAGGGAATCTAATAGGAAGTTTCCTAAACTTATGACACTGCATGGTTTTTGCCAAATCTGTCCACTATTTATTCTATAATTAGCTAATAAAACAATGTTTATTAAATAATTCTTCTTAAACTCAGGTCTGATATCACTACCTTTCTTCATACTAAGCAGTAGCACCTATAAAATTGCAGATTTGATGTGCCAGTTATATTTTTCTAATAAATTATTGAAGTTAGAATAAACTCATTTATGTACTCCCTGAAGTCTTTTTTTTTTTTTCAAAGATTTTATTTATTTGAGAGAGAGAGGGAGCACAAGTAGGGGGAGCGGCAGAGGGACAAGCAGACTCTCCCCTGAGCACAGAGCCCGATGCAGGATTTGACGTGGGGCTCAATGTGGGCTCAATCCCAGGATCCCAAGATCATGACTCTAGCGGAAGTCAGACATGTAACTGACTGAGACATCCAGGCGCTGCTCCCCAAAGTCTTCTTCAGCACACTTAGGGCAAGTATAATACACTGAGCTGATATTATAGAAAAGTGGTGAGTTGTAGAGAATATGACTCCATTCTGCGAAATCTGACTGCCTGAATTCTTGTCCTGGTTCTGGGCAAATTGAAGGATGCCATTTCACTTCTCTGAGACTCAGTTTAGTCATTTTAAAGATATGTAGACAAATAAGATTTAATAATTTAAGATAAGTAACACCTGAGATAAAAGATTTATCTTATACCTTATTTTAAAAATTTAAAAATTGAAATAAAACCAAACACTTCAGAACAGTACCTGGCATATAGTATATACTCAAAAAATGTTAATGTATTTATTCTTGTTGCTCCTACTAACATTTCCTCAAGAAAACATAGCATGGTACCTGGCGTGTAACAGGCATGCTTGGGGGGAAACTGCATAAGGCTGAGGAAAGCCCACTTGAAAGGACTGGAGAGAATAATTCCCAGAGCTCACTCAGGGCTGGGAATAGTACCTGTTACCACCATCACAGTGGAAAATCTCATAAACCATGGGGTAGTGGGTGGACCATCCTTAGAATAAATGTTTCTATGATCTTAACTCACAAAACTTAAAATCAATACCTAAAAGAATAAAGCTGTTTTAAGTAACGTATCTGCATCTTAGAGAAAAATCTCAGGAATATTCATGGGAAACAAAAAATAATCCCCTTACAAGGTAAATTTAGTGTCTGCCATTTTTTATTTTTTTTAAGATTTTATTTACTTGAGAGAGAGAGAGTGTGTGAGCGAGCGAGAGAGAGCACAGGAACACGGACAGAGGGAGAGGGAGAAGCAGGCAGAGCAGGCAGCCCGACATGGGGGCTCAATCCCAGGACCCTGGGATCATGCCATTCAATTTTTAAAAAATTATCAGGCATGCAGAAAGGCAGGAAAAAAATAACTTATCATGAGGACAAAAATCAATCAATTGAAACACGAAAAATGGTAGAATTAGTAAACAATGACATAAGCCACTGATTATAACTGAATTAAATATGTTCAAGAAGTTAGAGGAAGAAATCAAGAAGTATAAACATGGAAGGTATATAAAAGACCCAAATAAAACTTCTAAGGATAAAAACTACAGTATGTAGGAAAAAATAAATATAGTGGATTGGATTAAAGGCAGATTATACAACAGAGAAAAAAATGTTAATGAACTGGAAGGCATAGTAATACAATCAATTCAAATGAAACATTGAGATTTTTTAAAAGGACAGCAAATATATGAACAGAGCATCTGCAAGACATGGAAAACATCCAGTGACCTAATATATGTGGAATCTGAGTGCCTGAGGGAAAGGAGAGAAGAGGAGGCAAAAAAAACAAAAACAAAAAACAAAAAAAAAAACCAAAAAAAACTTTTAATAACATGGCCGAATACTTCACAAATATTACAAAAACTACACACCCACAAATCCAAGACAATTAACAAATCACAAGCACAAGAAACATGGAGAAACTATACCAAGGCTTATTGTAATCAAATTGCTGAAAACCAATGATATACAGAAAATCTTAAAAACAGAGGGAAAAAAAGGACACATCATTTACAGAGGAAAAAAAAAGACAAGAATAGTGGCAGATTTCTTAACAGGAACAATGAAATACAGAAGACAATCCATAGATGGAACATATCTTGGGCCATGAAACAAATCTCAATGATTTCAAAAGGATTCATATACAAAGTATATTCTGCAAACACATGGAATCAAAATATGAAGTGATAACTGAAAATTATCTGGAAAATACCCAAATATTTGGAGACTAAAATACACTTTTAAATAATCTAAGAATCAAATAAAAAATCAAAAGAAAAGAGAATGTGGGGTGCCTGGGTGGCACAGCGGTTGGGCGTCTGCCTTCGGCTCAGGGCGTGATCCCGGCGTTATGGGATCGAGCCCCATCAGGCTCCTCTGCTATGAGCCTGCTTCTTCCTCTCCCACTCCCCCTGCTTGTGTTCCCTCTCTTGCTGGCTGTCTCTATCTCTGTCAAATAAATAAATAAAATCTTAAAAAAAAAAAAAAAGAAAAGAGAATGTAATTTGCACTGAGTAGATATGAAAACACAACAAACCAAATACGTGAGATACAGGTAAAGTAGTATTTAGAGGATATTTTATAGCATAAATGCTCACACTAGAAGATCTCAAATGAATAGCTTTGGTTATTATTTTAAGAAACATTTAAGGAAGAAACGATATCAATTATACAAAATATTTTCCAAAAAATTGAAGAGGAGGAAATATTTTGCAACTCATTTTATGAGGCCAGCATTACCCTGACACCCAAACCAGACTAACACATTAAAAGAAAACTACAGACCGAGTCCATCATAAACACAACTGAAAGATGTCTCAGGAAAATTTTAGCAAACCAAATTTAACAATATATAAAAATATCACGCCGTTAATCTAAGGCTAGTTGACCATTTGAAAATCGATCAATGTAATTCATAATATAATAGTATAAAAAAGAAGCCATAAGATTATTTCAATGGATGCAGGAAAATCATGTTATAAAATTCGATACCTACTAATTATAGTTTAGCAAACCAGGAATATAGAAGAATTCTTCAAACCAATAATGGGCATTATATTTAATGGTGAGATACCTAACACTCTACCCTAAGATCAGCAACAAGGCAAGACTATCCATTTACACTACTTTATTCAGCATTTTAGTGGAGGTTCTAGTAAGCACAATAAAGCCAGAAAAGAAAAAAGAAATCCATATTGGAACTTAAATTTGTCTTTATTTTTAGGTAACATCATCATCTATGTGAAAAAATTCTTTGAAATCTACCAAAAAATCCCATTACAACTAACAAATGATTTTAGCAAGGTTACAGGATTCGAGATCAACTTGAAAATTTCTATAGAATAGTAATGGACTACTAGAAATTGAATCTGAAGAAAAATACCACTTGCAATTGCATAAAAATATTAAATACTTAGAGATAAATCTGACAAAAGATATGCAAATCCTGTACACTGAAAACTACAAAATCTTACTGAGAAAAAATTTAAAGGCCCTAAATAAATGGAATGGTGAACTGTACTCATAGTTTAGAAGACTCCATGTTGTTGTCAATTATCTATATTAATATATAGATTCAGTGCAATCCAAATCAAAATCCAAGCAGGCTTTTTTGCAGAAATGACCAGCTAATTCTAAAATTAATATGGAAATTCAAAAGATTTGTAATAACCAAAGCAACTTTGAAGAGCAGAATGAAGTTGGCTCAGAGATATTAAATAATTTTCCTAAGGTCAAGTGAAGATCATGCCTTTCTCCTCCCTTAAATGACATTTGGGATTTATTGCCCCTAGGTAGGTACTTCCAAGCACATTTTCTCGGTTAATTCTTACTATGACCCTACAAGTTTAGTATTATTGTTTTCTTTCATTTTATTTTTATTTGTTATTATCATTTTTTATTGAAGTGTAGTTGACACACAATATTACATTAGTTTCAGGTATACAACATAGTGATTCGGCAAGTCTATACATTATGCTATGTTCACCACAAGTGTAGCTCCCATCTGTCACCATACAACATTATTACAATATCATTAACTATATTCCCTATGTTGTACCTTCCATGCCCATGACTTACTCATTCCATAACTGGAAACTTGTCCTTCCCATTGCTCTTCATCCATTTGCCCAATCCCCACCCCTTCCCTTATGGTAACCATCAGTTTGTTTTCTGTATTTATGAGTCTATTTCCACTTTTTGTTTGTTTGATCATTTGTTTTTTAGATTCCACATATAAGTGAAATCATATGGTACTTGTCTCTCTCTCAGTGACTTCTTTCACTTACTGTAATACCCTTGAGGTCCACCATATTGTTGCAAATGACAGAATCTCACTCTTTTATATGGGTGAGTAATATTCCAGTGTGTGTGTGTGTGTGTGTGTCTGTCTGTCACACACACACACACACACTACTTCTTTATCCATTCATCTGTGGAGAGACACTTCAGTTGCTTCCATACTTTGGCTATTATAAATAATGCTGCAATAAACATTTGACAAACTTCAACATCTGTTCATGATAAAAACTCTCAACAAAGTGCATTTAGTGGGAACATACTTCAACATAATGAAGGCCCTCAGCTAACACCACACTCAATGGTCAGAAACAGAGTTTAGGATGAGGAACAGACAAGGATGTCCACTCTTACCACTCTGAGCTTTCTTTGCAGACAATGAAACAGAGACTCGGGGAGGTTAAGTGAATTGTTCAAGGTCGCTCAGGTTCTGTCCATGTTCTTTTAAAACAGGTTCTTTAAGAGAAGGATGTGGGCTGCTTTAGAAAATGTTTTAAATAACACATTAAGAATTAAGATTGAGAAGAGCCATCTTTTGATAGGACAGCTACTCCGAGGTGATAAAACAGTATGTATTCAAAACCACTTCCTCTTCTTCTCCTATCAGTATTTTTTCATGTAAATGGCTAACTTAATCTGCTCTCCATTCCAGAGCACTAGCAATTGAAGTCTTTTTCAAATATTCTGACATCTACTTTGCTGACATGCTCTCCCATTTTCTCTTATGACAATGATCACACACGTACACGATGACAGCCACCTTCTGTGCCAATGGCAGTACAACAAAATCCGGTACGTAACACTGTCAAGGCCCAGGAGTGGCCTACTTATTTCCAAGACCATTTGCTATACTCTGATTCTATCACAGAAAAGAATTTGAACAAGTCTTGAATTTGTTTTAATGGAATTTCGTTTATCATTCCAGCAATCAGTTCCACGTATTAAAAATGGGTGCTACACCCCAGCACTACGGTGGGTGCTAATGTAAGGTATAAAAGAACACCCTTTCGTCTCTGTTTTTCCTTGACAGCCCTATAGAAACCTGCAAAACTTAATTAATTTGCATCTTAATGATTCCTATAGCTGAACAAATACCTACTTTCCCTGTTTATCAAGAAAGAATTATACCATTCTACACTCACTCATAAATCTTAAAAATTCATACTTATTCTCCTTTTTCTGGGTCCCCAAAGAACCCAAGACTGATATGCATAGTCCTTGTCTCCAAGAAAAAGCTCTCTCCCACCCCTTCCAAACACCCACCCTCTTGGTTGCTTTTACCAAACCTTATATTAACTACTTGAGAATGTTTGGAGCCATATGGGCCAATTCATCTACTGGCAACCACATCTGAAATCAACCTCTGCCATCACATTTTCCTCTTCCCCAGTATAAAGTCTCCAAGGAAAAAAAACTTCAGTACCCCCCACCCGTTTCTTGCACTGGTAGGGAAAAATAATCAGAAATGGGTTTAGCTTATAAGGCAGACTCCAAACTCTTGAACCCCAGCCCACCCATAACTTTGTCATGTATGTGGTTGGCACCCAAAAAAACCCACTGCCTGCCACTGGAGGAGATAATGCTAAGTGAAATAAGTCAAGCAGAGAAAGACAATTATCATATGATTTCTCTCATCTATGGAACATAAGAACTAGGATGATCGGTAGGGGAAGAAAGGGATAAAGAAAAGGGGGGTAATCAGAAGGGGGAATGAAACATCAGAGACTATGGACTATGAGAAACAAACTGAAGACTTCAGAGGGGAGGGGGTGGGGGAATGGGATAGACTGGTGATGGGTAGTAAGGAGGGCACGTATTGCATGGTGCACTGGGTGTTATACGCAACTAATGAAGCATCGAACTTTACATCGGAATCCAGGGATGTACTGTATGGTGATTAACATAATATAATTAAAAAAAAAACCCACTGCCTGCAAAAGACGCTGGAATATACGAAGACAAGAAAAACTCATCACTGCCTGGGTCCTGGTCTTAGATCTGGCTCAACACAGAAGCTCTACTCAAGATGGCTGGACAGAAAAATACCTTTGAGTCCATATGGATGTGGCATCTTAACTACAGAGGGACAGTCAAAGTTGAGATGGGCAAAGTGCCGAAAGTGAAGGGCAAATTGAAGAGGATTAATTAACTGCTTCCAAAGCTGGTCAGAAAAATGTCTTGAGACAGGTTAAAAGAAGCTAAGAGTACACTTATCATGATGAGCACTGATTTATATATAGAATTGTTGAATCATTATATCATTATATATGTTGAATCATATATATCATTAGATATACATATATCTAACACTTATGTTAAAAAATTATATTTGAGTAAGGGGGGAGAAGTTGTTTAGAAGTAAAAAATAGCATTGAGAGGGTGTTAGGGTCCAGGTCCATGTGGGGCTACCCATGTGGGCAGCTGAGTCTGATGACGTAAAGGCCTGAGCGGTTAGGGGAGACATCCTCAGTGATGTCACAAGATCAACAATCAACATAGCACAGTCCCTCCTCCCTTGACTTGTGACCATTGTTGGATGGTCTACTTTTCCAGGGACATCTCAGAAAGCCCTAGACAGCCTGGAGCTCCCCATAGGCTATAATTCTCTCTGTTTACAACTCCCTGGAGTCATCCAGGACAGAAAAGTCTGTGAATTTCTATGGCTTCTTTGAAATACATATGTTTTTGGCTCTAACCAGGGTTTGCCTTTTTCAGCAAATTATTTGTAAAGCTTTGGCTCAAATGCCAACCAACAGCTTCTCTTGCCATGGGAAATGGGACTAGGGAAAGAAACCAGGGTCATTTGAACCCAATATCTACCCTGAGGCCAAGAACCCACTTGTTCCTTTGAAGCCATCCAGTCTGCAAAGGAGAGTGTTGATTTCTCGCCTACCCTGTCTCAGCCAGAGGCAGCAGAATTAGGAGGCTTTAGGGAGACATCATCATTTCCCTCCTGTCAGAATGTTCCTAACAGAAGTATTCTGATAGATCAATGTGCATATGTAGGAGGAGTTTGTTAAGTATTAGGTTCGGAGGGCCGTATCTTTAAACTGAGCCCAAGGAGGTATAAAAATCATCCCTGAAGAGCACATACTAGAATCCTCTCATCAGACTTTGTTCCTCATATCCAATGCTTGGGGTTGGGCCTCCTTATTTGACAACATGGGCAAAACATGACCCAAGTTACGTTAGATGCACCCCACTTGAGCCGTGGAGGACCCAATAGTCTTCTCCTTTTGGCTTCAGTGTTTTGCAGGAAATAACACTTAAGGGACCAGGACCACCTATGCAACATAATATACAATGGGGAGGAGGGACTGATGTCAATCAACAGGCGTCCACTTCAGTACCTCTTCCGGGAACCGTACACTCTCGGCACAGTAATAAGTAGACATTTAGAAGTAGAAGACGCTGGCTTGGTTGCAGAAAATCAGACTTAACAAGCCAAAATGCCAAGTACTATTAACTGCACCTCGTATGCCATCCTCCCCTGCCTTCACGTGCTCTAGCCACAGTCACCCTCTACCTATACCCAGACACGTCAGCTCACGTCCACCTGGGCCTGTGCACCCATGGTTCTCTTTACCTGGAACTCTCTCCCCTTAGAAGGGACCCCACTAACGTCCACATGTAAAGTTTCCTAAACGTCCCTGATGTCACTGCTTGAGAATCTACCTAGCCCTCACCTGCCACAATACGAAATTATTTTATTTGTTTGTTTTCTCTGTCCTCCACTAGAATGAACATTCTCTGAGAGTAGATAGTATGCTTGTCTTAATATTCAGTTGATCTCCAGTGCTGGTACATAGTAGGCACATCAGGCTCCCTGCTCAGTGGGTAGCCTGCTTCCCTCTCTCCCTTTGCCCCTCCTCCCACTCCACTCATGCTCTCTCTCTCTCGCTTCCTCTCTCTCAAGTAAATAAATAAAATCTTCAACAACAACAACAAAAGAGTGAGAAAGAAAGAATAATAGGAACTATAGGAACATTCATGGAGGAGAGAGAATTCTAGGGATGAATGGTCATAGAGTGCTTCACCCAGGGACAGACCCGAATCTGGGTCTTGGAGGAAGGGCAAATGATTTGGACATCTCTGTGAGCCTATATTCTCTAAAGGAGGCTACCTCTAGCAAACTGACGCAGGGAAAGCTTTGCTAGCACGGGAATGTAGCAAATGTTCATCAAGAGAAGAGCACACGCTCCAAGGATGCTCTGATTCATGAACCAGGAGCCATTCATATCCATTCTTTCAATATCCTGAGTGAAATTTTACGTGTTCTAGGCAAAGGAACATGACCATTGCCAATTCTGAGCTCCTTCTCAGAACTGGACAGTACTGGGCTCTCTCCTCAGGAAGCTCCACAAACCACTGGGGGTCTGGAGACAACTCAGCCTCAAAGACCAAGGCAGCCTCCACCACTTACACAGCGAGGAAGGGACAGGCCTCTGGGAACCACCCCTGAAACTCAGGCCCCGAAGCAGGTTCTAGAAAAAGAGACAGGAAACAGGTGTTTTTGTTGAGTGCCTATAATATGCTAGGTATGATGCCAAAGCACTTCACAAGGGTTCACTCATCTAACCTTCACAAGAATTCTTAGAGATGGGTCTTGTTTTCCCAATTTTACAGAGGAGGAATCAACAGTGTAATTGACAGTGTTTGGCTGAGTTCTTGTTCTATTGTTTTAAACATTTTCATCCCCTCTTCCTATGTTTGGGGAGCTCCCAATCCTACGAGTCTTGCGAAGAGATGGAGTCTACCTCCCAGAAGCTGGAAAGACCAGATACTTGCTTTCCAGCCTCCCCCGTCACTCACACAAGAGCATCTGACTTAGGCTTGGCCAATCAGATGCATGAATTGGGAGCTCTTGGCACAAGAAACAGGGATGGTGAAGAAGCCATCCCAAGAGCAGAAATTCTGTGACAACATCCAGTGTCTTATGGTGGCAACAGGAGGGTCCTCACAGACCAGCTTCCATGGCATGGTGCTTCTGGCTGCCACGTCTCCTTTTGCCTCTGCTCATTTTCCAAGCTGGTTTCCCAGACACAGTGGAAATTCTGTAAGCAACCTAATGTCCTTTCAATAAATCCATTTTCTGCTGGAATCATTCAGAGTAGGGTCCTTTTGCTTGCAACTGAAAACTCGGGCTGATTCAGCCTCGGAGAAGACTAGCAAGTCACAGTCAGGGAGAAACAAAACTGGGATTTGGATGCTGGTCGGTCTGAAGGCAGAGCCCATGCTTCCCCCACTATTTCTACACTGTTCTGAGAGGAAACGCTGGAAAGACTTGAATCCCATTTTACAAATGAGGCACAGAGAGGAGAGGTAACCGCGCAGCCCAGAAGTGACCAGAACCCAAAGGTTTGGGCTGCAAGCCCCTGGTTCTTTCTAGTGTACCAAAGTTGACCCTAACACCATGACTTCCTGACATAGAGATCTTGTTTCAGACTAACTGAGGAGCCCATGTTAGAGGGAATGAAACCCCAGAGATAAGTAAAAACAGCAGCACACTGAGACCAGACAAACAGAGGGCTGGGGGCTCACTGAACCTTGAGCAGTGATTTCTAAAAGTCTCATCTTAGAACAAAATCCAAATCTGCGATCACTGCCAGTTTCTGGAAACTGGGAGAGGGAATGAATGAATGATTATCTGGGGGACGAGGGAGAGGCCTCCCCCTTTATGGGGATGGAGAGTAAGCAGGGAAGACAGCTGAGAGGCAGTGACAGTCATCTAAGGGTAACACTGAACTGCTCTGATCCTGTTTTCACGCACGCAAAATGAGGATGACACCACTAGCCACACAGGTCTGTCAGAGAGAAATGGACTATAGCAATTTTAGAAACAACCTCTAGCACTTAATGTGTGCCACACTCATACATAAGTTCTTTCAATCCTCACCAAAACCTTATGAAATGGGTACTACTGCTATAATCTCTGTTTAACTGATGAGAAAGTGGGGCACAGAAAGGTTAAGTAACTGTTGGCATAAAGCAAAGTCCTTGGTATAGCTAGGCTGTGAACCCAGGTGTTCTAGCTCCCGAATTGGGAGAGCTTCAGTACTGTGCTAATCAAGTATTATAATGTATACCGTAGAGCTCTGTGACTCTAAGTTGCTTCACACATATTAGCAAACAATTTACTTGATGCCAAGATGGATTAGAAGCTCCAAGAAAGGAAATGCAGGCCTGTCTTGTAACCCAGTACCCAGCAAGTTTAGCCAATAATAAGCACATAAAGCATGTTAGTAAAGAGAGGAAGGAAGGAAGGAAGGAAGGAAGGAAGGAAGGAAGGAAGGGAGGGAGGGAGGGAGGGAGGAAGGGGCAAGGGAGAGAGGGAGGGGAGGAGGGGAAGAGGGAGGAGGGGAGGAGGGAGAAGAGGAGGAGGGCAGGGATGGAGAGAGACATAAGATGAGGATTCAGATGGTAGCAAGGAGATGGAACCTTGCCATCTGGAACTGAGAAAGAATGAAATGTAGAAACAAGTTTCTAAATGGGGATCCTCTGAAGCATGCTTGAAAAGCCCTCAGCCAGGTTTCCAAAGGAAATTTGCAAATTGCTTCTATATATCTACTGTATATAAAAAAAAGAAAAAAGCCAGTCCATCAGTGTTCAGTTCCTTTGTGCTTTCACGTTTGGATGGGGCACAAAAAGTGGAGTCAAGTGCACAGATGAGAACACATCTGGTTGTACACGTGCACAGGTAGAGGTGTGAACAGAGTTCTGTGCATATAAACCCACAGGTGTGCCCAGCTTTTGATGTGCACAGTTGTGCAAGGACATCATTTTCTATGTGTATACCACAGGACCCGTCAGGAGTCAAAGTTTGCAGCACTGGGTGCATACACATACATGCACACAGTTAATAATGGGCTAACACTAATTTGCACTTAGTGTGTGCCAGGCTCCGTCCTAAGCCTGTTGCAAATATCAACCCCACTTCATGCTCACAGCAGCTATGGGTGCACCCAGTTGCACACATGTGCATGGCTCTGTCTGAGCTGTGCATACACACATTTCTGTTAGGTAAGCACGGGCTCAGACTGGCTGTCAATTTTCTGCTGTTTAACCCAAGCTACATGAATAACACCAGGAAGGCACACTTTCCTGGGCTGGAAGCAGTAACGATGAATTAAAAGATAGATCATAAAGTCCTTTCAAAATACCATCCACTTAAGCAATAGCAGACACCCAGCCTGCGTTTTCTTGCTGTGTAAACACATTCCCACCACCCCACTCACTTAAATAAGGCTCACTCCACTTTGGCATCCCCGCAAACACATTTTTTTACAGTTTCTTTTTCAAAAACAAGATTGCTCCCTCGGCAACTGTTTCCAAGCACATTCCCTCGTTCTGGGAGAGGGAAGGAAAAAGCAGAGCAAGTCTCCTGTTACTATACAGGGAACACAGAGCAGGGGCAGGGGGAGAGCAGACGTGGGGAAGAGGCAGAGAAGCTGAAGCTGATGGTCTATAGGAAGACACACTTCCCCAGAAGAGAACTGGCCAAATGCCCCCTGACCCAGGCCTAGGCATTGCTAGCTGGTTCAAAGGCTATACTGTGGATATACGTACACACGTACACACACACACACACACACACACACACACACACACACACACACCCTCATACCATTAAAGGCCAGAGGCCGTCCCTGGAGCAGCCTGGTAGAGCTAAGGAGGAGATCAAAATTATTTCCCTCAGAGAGGGAATGTCTTTTGAACAATAGCATTTTCTCAACAGCATGTTGACTACTTACAGTAGCAAAAATAGTCCCTGGGGCAGGGAAGAAGGTGGGGGGTGGTGGGTAAGAATAGTAGACTAGAAGAAAAGAATGCTTTCCAGCCCAATCTGTGTCTTTAATGCAATAAATAATTCTGTTCTATCCAATTCATTCCATTCCATCCTATCCAAATGTGTCCCTCCAACTTATTCCATCAATTTCACTACAAGCTAGTCCGTGCTCTGCCATTCTATCCCACTCCAACTGCAACTCATTCCATTGGATTCCAGTTAGATCCATCTTCCCTCATCTACTTCCA
The DNA here is from genome assembly GCF_002007445.2 of Ailuropoda melanoleuca. Lineage (NCBI taxonomy): Eukaryota > Metazoa > Chordata > Mammalia > Carnivora > Ursidae > Ailuropoda > Ailuropoda melanoleuca. The sequence goes on from NC_048227.1 coordinate 28,159,398, forward strand.
TGGCACCTCAAGCTCTTCCATTTTCTCAATCCATTCCACCCACTGCATCCCGTTCTATTATTTCATTGTCTTTTCAACCATTTTTATCTGTTCTGGTAACTGCTGCCAGAAGTAGTCCATCAACAACTATGACGTGAGCTGTTCTGAGCACCGCAAGGGATATGGAGAGAGGGACAGAGTCCCCACCCCTCACTCTCTTGGGGAGGCAGAAACAATCCTTACAAAACAATATGAGATCTGTGTAAACTTCTTCTCTGCCTTCATAGACCCCATTGAATCAAGAATCATGGGCAACCCCCTCCACCCCAAAAAAAGCCCACAAAGGCATAACTCTACACAGAACATGAGTAAGAAACCAAGTCTGCTTTGGTGCCGTGCAGAAGGAAAGCCAGACGAAGACGTGGTCAAATTCCAGATATTCTCCTTAGCAGCTGTATCACACACGGGTAGGTACTAAACAGCCTCAAAAATCTCAGCGGTTTAAAACAAAGATCTGTTTCTCACTCATGATTCACGTCTCTCACGCACTGGCTGGGAGCTCTGCTCCACGGCAGCCTCGCTGCCAAGACTCAGCTGACGGAGCAGCCACTGTCCGGAACACTGCCTATCACCACGGTGGGGGGGCGGGGGGAAGCACGTGGCAACGAATGCAGTGGCTCCTAAGTGTCGTGGTTTCCTACCCAGAAGAGATAGACTTCATTTCCACTCACAGGTCACCGTCCTAAACAAGTCACGTGCCCATATTCAAAGGTCAGAGCAGAGAAATCACGCTTCGAGGTCAGAGACCAGGGAAATTCTCATATGCTCAGGAGCAGAAGTGGAACTATTTGACGGACAGCCAGTGCTAACGGCTACCACCCCAGCTGGGTATCTACAGGCCTTAACCTCCTGGAGCCTCAGTCTTCTCACTTATAAAATGGGGATAATTGAAACCTACTTCTTAGGTCTGTTGTAAAGGCTACAGGAGATACGTATGGAAAGGACCCAACACATAGTAGGTGCTTAATAAATAAGAATTTCCTTCCCTGAGCCTCTGTGTGTGTCTCCCCGCTAACCTCCTTACAAAAGCATCATAGGCACAAACTAGATGGATTTTATCTGGGAGCAGAGGAGAGATCTCAATCCCCCACCCCCAGCCCAGCCCTCATATCTGTTGCCTCTCTTTGAAACAGGAGCTTCAGCCACCTGCTCGTTGATGATCCATCTGCTTTGCAAATGTAAAAATGTAATTATATCACAACACTGATTTCTGATGGGCATAGACCAATACCCAGAGATGCTTCGTTCCCAAACATTGCAGAAAAAAAGTACCATACTCCCTGGAGCAGAAGTGTAATCAAAATGAACGATCATCAAGTACAATATTTTCTCATGCTCTAGAGAAGACTGGCAAACATCCTGGGACATCAGGTTTGGACCCCTCCAGAAGGCCACATCTCTCTTCTTGCTGGAGTGTGTACTGGGTTGAATTGGTACTACAGGGAAAGCTTTTGCCTTATGTAAAGGCCTTGTGGGAAGCAGGGACTGAGGATCCCTTTCTTTGTGGGAAATCACACGTTGGAGTTCCACCATCAGGTTCTAGAACAATGGGCACAGAAGACCTCTACAATCCACTAAACACCACAACAGGAAGAGCCAAGAGCAAGAAAGTTCCACTGTCTATCAATTTAGGGAGCTGATGTGCATCAAGCACCTCCTCTGTGCTCGATCTTGGAACAAAACTACCCATGAATGGACTGCAAACACCAAGCCTTTCATTAAAAGCCCAATATGGAAACAAACATTTATAGGCTAACCCTGTTTTAGATATGTGGTTTTTATTCTTTTCTGATTGATAATCTGTATCTATATCTTATTGCTATTATGGCAAACTCCCACACAAATGTGTGGCTTAAAACAACACAAATCTATTATTTTATGTATCTTGAGATCTGAAATCCAAATGAGTCTCACAGGGCTAACATCAAGGTGTCAACAGAGCAGCATTCTTCTCTACGGGAGAATCATTTTCTTACCTTTTACAGCCTCTAGAAACTGCCTTCATTCTTTGGCTCATGGCCCTCTTCCATCCTGAACATCAACATTGGCTGGTTTTCTTTTTTTTTTCTTTTTTTTTTTAAACATTTTATTTATTTATTTGACAGAGATAGAGACAGCCAGCGAGAGAGGGAATACAAGCAGGGGGAGTGGGAGAGGAAGAAGCAGGCTCATAGCAGAGGAGCCTGATGTGGGGCTTGATCCCACAAAGCGGGGATCACGCCCTGAGCTGAAGGCAGACGCTTAACCGCTGTGCCACCCAGGCGCCCCGGTTGAGTTTTTCTTATAACACATCACTCTGACCCTTGTCTGCCTACCTTATCCACAATTAAAGGACCCTTCAGATTAAAATGGATTACTTGGATAACCCATTACAATCTCCTTATCTTAAAGTCCACTGACTAGCAACTTTAATTCCATCTGCAATCTTAATTCCCCCCTTGCCATGTACTATAACACATTCGTGGTTTCTGGGATTAGAATGTGGACATCTTTGGGACCTACGACATTATCTATTCTTCTGATGCAATCTTGATCAATCCGGCAAACTGGGTGTTCTGTCCTTGCCTGGCCAAGGACTGAACATGTGACCCAAGATAGGCCAATCACACACCCTGTTGCTGGGATTTAAATCTTGAGTTGAGTGACCCGCTAATGGAAAATGGTAGAGACTCAGCCATCTCAATGACAGAACATGCTAAAAAGACCCCTTAATTCCAGTTCTCTGAAACTTCCCTGGTCTCTTTCCTTTCTAAAGTGAGGTTCTCAAGCATTTCTCCCAAAGCCATGACCTATCCCATATTTCTTCTAATTGATCATTTATTTGTTTAAGTCATCCAGAATTGGTTTCTGTTGATTGCAACCCACAAGCCCTGAGAGATTCAGGCACAAAGAGAGACATGGAGACAAGCAGAGACACTCACAGAACCTAAAGATAAGGCAGGCACACAGACACACTCTCCTGACTTATATGGAGGACAGCAGACTTATTTTGAAAAAAAAAAAAAAGTGAGTCTGAAATAAATAGCTTGGCCAGATGAATTTATTTCTAGGGAGTGGTAGTGGTAGACTTGTTATATGCATCTCTGGGTATTTTCACAGTTCCATTGTTGGAGCTAGCCCCTTTTATTTATTTACACTGAATGAAAAGAGCAGTATGATAATATACATGAAATAAGGTTTCTGCTTTGTTTTCTTCCCTGATCTTTTTCTCACATAATTTAATCTAGGGAGCCATTCTGATCCCTGCAGGCAAAGCCTGCAGAACTGACAGCTCCTGATGTCCACTCATTCATTCAAAATTAATTTTAACACCTACTCTGTGCCAGAAACCTTAGGGATATGGAGATGAAAAAGTCAGACTCCCTGGGCCCAAGGGTCCTACAAAGTCACTCATCTAAGACAAACTTCCTAAGTACACCTACTAGGTGTCAGTACATCCATGGTCCTATTCTCAAAGAGAATCGAGTCTAAAGATAAAGGAGGCATGTGTGTTGGTGTATGGAACATTCAGCAGGGAAATCTATTTTTTTTCTGAATGAGAGAAGTGCATTTGGCTAATTGATAAGCATATAAAATATATTTAGTTCAAGAATTTGTGAAGGTTTAATTATGCAGTCATGAAAATTTGGAAATAGTCTTTCTAGAACAAGAGGAGAGAGAGACTAATTGAAGAGAGTTGAGGGAGCATGTCTTGGTGGATAGGATAAAGAGGATATAGTTACAGATTCTTTATATTCTTGTGACCATAAGAGGAAGCTGAACTTTTTGTTGTTCAGTCAAATGAAGGGAGGCTATAGTCTACTGAAAATCAGAGAAGACTGAGTACCATTCTTAGTTGTTCCATTTTTGGAGCTTCTTTCTCATGTTAATTATGATATTAAAAAATCTATGTGCAGGTAAATGTGCAATAATTAGGGGCAGAGTAACTCATAGTCTGCTGGTTCCACCTTGGAAATACTGGGATAGAGTTTGGGAAAGGTTTAATATGAGGGCAAAGATGAAGATAATATGGAGAAAGATCTGGGGATTCAATAAAAGGGACAGACCAAGATCATATTCTTGATTGCATCTCACATATATGATATCTACCTGCACTTTCCTCCATGGTTATGGTTGAAACCAGACAAAATCAACCAAGTACTCACAGATGCACATTACTTCACCTGTCCTGCTTGTCACCATCATTGCATGGGGGGGGGGAGTCCCAGACAGTGCTTCTCAAATGTCATCATGCTAATGAATCACCTCATTATTAAAGTTTATATTCCAGTTCAGTAGGTCTGGGGTACGGTTGGAATTCTGCATCTCTAAGCAGCTCCCAGGTGATGGTGATGACCCCCTGGAACACATGTTGAGCAGCAAAGCTTGGAGTAGTCTTGGAGACTGGGGTATCCTGGAGATTATCGTGAGTCCCCCTTCTTAGCTACTCTCCCTGTCTCTTGCTGCTGCCAAAGAGGGCCAAGTCTGTCACAAAGGCGAAAAATGGGGGGCAAGGGTCACCATGCACAAGTTTCAGAGACAGAGTGGAAGAATCTGCCTTGGGGTATCTGGGAAAGCTAACCAGGATGAGTCCACACTTAAAGGGTGAGTGAAAGTTTGCCAAACAGACAAGGAAGAGGATGGTACTACATGGAAAGGAGTCAGCATGAACAAAGACACCGAGCTATGAGCAAATTAAATGCAGCACAGCTGAGGAACTACTGAAGGGTCAATATGGGGGGAGAGTAAAGCACTACCTTCAAAGGAAAAACTTCTTTAGAATTCAATCTTGGCCAGAGTTGACAGCAGAAAAATAGGCTTGGTTTTTCAAAAAAAGTGATGTTGAGGAAGACTATTGAGTATTTTCTAATGCTGGGCACTGTGCTACACTCTTTTCACAATTCTGTCTTTTGGACATCACAACAATCCCCATTTTAGAGTTGGGGAATATGAGGCTTAGAGAAGTCAGATAACTACCCCAGCGCCAAGGAGCTAATAGATGAAGGAACTGGAAAGGGACCCAAGGTAACCTGACTCCAGGCACCATGTGCTTAGCCACCACACAACATTGTCGTCCACCTGTTGCTACTGTGGTCACTCCACCCCTGCCAGTAGGTGGACTCTGGAAACCCTCTGTGATGCTGTGCCCAGTGAGCATAAGCAGCAAAGCCCAAGGTACTGAACCAGTCTTTCCTCATGGGCCCCCTCATCTCTATTCCCAGTTGCCTTTCAACACTCATGCCTGGAACATGAGCCTGATCAGCTGGAGTTCCCATTCTTTCTCCCAGACATTCGTCTCACATCAAGAGAACTTGGGAAGGGGTATGTGGCAAGAAGAGACCATTTTTCATGTTTTGGTCGGGGCTGTACTATGTTCGGCAAGCTCATCAAATGGGGTGAGGGCATCATTTTCCCCCAAATATTCCATCCCTTAACCAGAGCAGTAAATATCCCTTTGCCTAGAACACCTGCTGCTGCTGCTGGTAGTGGATGAAAGGGCCTTACACTCCCATCACCAGGGTAGAGCAGGCACTGACGTCAGAAGTCAGAGCTGTTGGAGTTACATAATCCCGGAAACTGCTTGAGCATGGAATAAGGCCATATTTAACCTCAGGGGAGCTAAAAATAGGCAAATAGAATTTTATTCCCTCATAAAAATTTTAAACTTTAAAAATATTTTTTTAGTGATCCTAGGCAAGGATTGTGTTTGGCCCCAGGCAATGTTTTCACTGTTGAATTACAATCTCTAGGAAATATGTAGGGTATATATGCATGGTATAGCCATGGCAAATGTGTGTGTGCATACACGTGACTGAATGAGGGTGTGCATGTGTGTACGGGGTATGTGTGTGTGGCTAAATATAGATAGAGATATGACTGTAGGTACACATATAGACATAGAGATAGGTATAAATATAGAATGTGGGCTGTGGTTTGTTGTGGTGGGGTGGCAGAGGAATGAGTGTTTATGTAACTGGGGTGAGTAGGTGAATATGAGGTTTGTATATTTTGTAAGTGGGAAGGTTTTGATACAGGTGTGTAGCGTATTTTTATGACTAAAAGCATGAGTTGTATGGGTGTGTTGTAGAAACTGTGCATGGTGTGTGTGGTAGGTGTGTGTTTGCAGGGGTGTGTAAGGGTATGTGAGCATAAGGCTTTGCATCTGCTCTTGCTTCTGTGAGTGTGCGGTGGATATATTTCACTGAGTGTGGGGAATGTGTGTTTGTATGTATTCAAATTGTGTGGGGATGTGTGGGAAATGTATGTTGACAGTGTGCGTGTGTGGGTAGCACCAGAACTGAGTTGAGCATGCAGGTGTGTGCTGGAAGGGGTGTGTGCCTGTTGGTGTGCGTGCACGTGTGCACACCATGGCTGACTGACACCAGGAAAGATGGTCACAGAGTCCTGATCACACCTTTCCAACATTTAAAACATCCTAGATCCTCCTCCAACATATTTCCAGAGACCTATTTGAAGGTGTTCTCTAGAATGCTGACCTTCTGCTCTCCTTTGCCCCTCTGGGACTCCAACCCCTAACTACCCCTTTGACTAGGCACAGAGTGTTTGAGCAATTACCATTTCTTGGTGCATATGGGCTTCTCTCAAACTCTGGTCTCTAGGCAAAGGTCTTCCCATCTAATGGAGGAGATGGTCAAAACAAAAACAACAAGAAACTGCCCTGAGCTGAAATAACGTACTGTTAAAGCTCAGTTCACATTTTCCCACAAGAAATAAGAAGACACAGTGTGGCTTAGAAGAAATTCTCTAGCTTTAGGGTTTCTAGCTTCTGCTCTGTCACTGTGCTACGGTCGGGCGTCAGGCGAACTCTTCCTCTTCTTGGTTCTAGAACCAATCATAATTCTTAACTACTCCAACTGTGTATTTATGTGTTTAACAACTTTTCATTGGCTCCCTACAGCCCCTGGATAGAATCCAGTCTCCTAAGCATGCCATTCAAGATGCTTCATGACCTGACTGTACTAGTTTCTCATTCCCTGCCATTCTTCTAAGACACCATATCTTCTAGGCTCAACAGTCTACTGATTATTCCTTAGAGGCAACATTATCTCCTCAAAGAGGGGCGCCTGGGTGGCTCAGTCAGGTAAGCCTCTGACTTTTGGTTTTGGCTCAGGTCATGACCTCATGGGTGGTGAGATTGAGCCCCATGGCAGGCTCCATACTCAGCAGGGAGTCTGCTTGAAGATTCTCTCCCTCTGCCCCTCCCCCATTCCCTCCCTCTTTCAAATAATAAAATATTTTAAAAATATATTATCTCCTCAAAGAAACATATGTGACTGTCCTTTGTGCTGAGTAAGTCCAACTCCGCTGTCTTCCCTTCTTTAGAAAAATGAAGGACCAGGAAGGCCATATCCTACCATACTCACTCATTGATTGATTGATTGAATCATTCATTCATTCATTCATTCAAAATATTCTGGGGGTAATTAATAAGTTCCAGAAACTCAACTAGCTTCTAGAATGTGGTAGCTAGCCAAAAAGATATGTATCTTGCCCTTGCACAGCTTACATGTTAAAATTAACTGAAATCAGACCTTTCTCCAGAAAGCTAGTCCCATAACGTGTGCCTGAATCTAGAGTGAAGGGGAGTTTCAAGGAAAAATCCCGTCCATCAAGTTGGTGTCTCAATAGTAATGGCTAAAAGCATGAGTTCAAGATTCGGCATACCTGGGTTTGAATTTTGATTCTGCCATGCTGCCTCACTGTAAGAGCTCAAAAAATGTGGCTTTTAGAAGTATGTACCTAACTTCCTCTCAGTGGGCTTGGATAGTAATCCTTTCTTTTCGTGAATGCAAAAAATTTGACTTCAGCCTTGTCTATTGGGCTGAGGCTTCCAGTGTCTTCTCAATTCAAATAACTGTAAATTTTTCATGATATACTACGATATAAGCTCCACGAGGTTGGCAATTTTTTGTATGTTGTGTTCACTGATAAAACTTTGGTGTCTAGACACAGTAGATTCTGAATAAGTTTTTGTTAGGAAAGTGAATACTGCACCTGTCAGCAGATTGCAGAAATTGATCTGTCCAATCATTACTATTATTGATAACTTCCCCTTTCCAACTGAACTGTGAAATGTATTCCACACCTCACCTCTAATTCTCTCAATAAAATCATGAAGCAGGTCTGATTATTCCATTTTATAGGTGCACGAGCTAAGTAATCTAAGACCCAGTGAGGTTAAAACTTGCCCAAGGCCACATAATTGCTAAGTGACATAATTGGAATTTGAATCCAAGGTTGGTTCCAACATTGTACCATGCTGTAATCCAGGCACTCCTTGGTTTCCTGGGGAGAAGCAGAGAATCTTCTTTCCCTCTCATCCCTCTGATGGAGAATCCAAACTAGATGGTGAAGAGTGTAGGCAAAGAGGCTGGCATTAAGGAAACAATAGGGCTGAAGACACTGCATTGTCAATAACTGCTGAAAAATCATGGTGCTAATTAAGAAAGATGCTCCTTGTTCTGCCAAAAGCTCTATCTTCTTGCAGGGATCAATAAATCAAAAATAATTGTTTACTTTGTCTAGGCTCCCTGCCTTCTCTTCTGCCTGTATTTTTTCCTTCTTTCTTTGTATAATGTGAAAGTTGATGAAGGAGCCTCATTTTCACTAATGAAAGAAACTTAATTTTTTTGGCACTATATCCCTCATTAGGAAGAGCAAAATCTACTTAGTGGTGGCCTCTGCTTCCTTCTATTTGTCCAAACCGAGGCCCAAGATCAGCAGAAGGCCAGTTTTCACATGCAGTTTGAGCCCCATTAAATCTATTGTTTCAGGAAGGGCATTTAATGATAGATGGTGACAGTCACTAAAAATGACAGCAGCCCTCGCCTCTTGTTTTTTGTTTATCTTGCCATTCTCTACACCAGTAGTGTATGCAAGGCCAACAGTGACATGGCCCCAAATAACTTGGAATCTAGAAACCAGGTTATCCACTGCCTATATGATGGACACCAGAGTAGAAATAAGTAATATCAACTTAAGAAGTAGCAAGAAAAAAAAAATCTCCCATGCTGGGACATAACAGTAGATCCATCAATCAGCAGAATTCTTGTCCAACCACAAGGAGAACAGTAAAGGAAGAAGACTTTGGTCATGGCCTTCCAAGGACTGTGCAGTACACGTCCAGGACTATGCTACCAACTTAAATACATTTTATGGCACGAGTATTAAGTCAAGTGATATGCTGATAAATGTTCAACAATCAGATTTCTGGGGGAGAAAAAAAGGAGTAATTTGTGACATTTGCCAATGATCATGGTGTAAACATTCTCACCATGTCCAACAGCAAGCAACCAAGATGAATGCTGTATTTGGGAAAAGATGTGTACGATTGATCCTTGTAGGTCAGAACGCGCATGCTCAGCATCCCCAGTGGTATTGCCTCAGGAATATTTTGACAAAGATTGAGGTTCCCATGTGGTTTGGCCCACAGGAGAGAATTCACTTATCTACCTCAACATTATCTGCTTGATGGCCAACTATTCCTTTCAGTGGCAATAGGCACATTTTTATGATGGGTTATGTATCAGTCTAGTGGCAGTCAATGGCTGGAGCCAGATCACACCAAGAGGGATAGCCGATAAGGCTGGGGAGCACAGCTGGAGCACGGTGAGCAGGCCATAGTATGACCTCCCATGGGGGACCAACGCAGCTGGCCCATTGGCCTTCTCTCTGCCAAGTGTGAAGTCCTTATCACCCTCTGCTATAACAGTTTGAATTCCAGAATGAATTCCAGAATTCCAGAGGTATGGGAACATATTTATCCATGGCACACTGTGGTGTTAGACTGTAAACTTTCACTAATATGTTGAGTAGGCTAATTAGAATAAAAGAAACATCTACTGAGGACCTTTACCCACCTCCACATGCTCCTCACTAACTTGACTATATCTTTTCCCATAAAACATACAAAAAGGGGAATTAGGGAAAAGCCTTATGGCCCCTGTTACACACTCTATAGCATCCTGGATAATGTCCTCTCTAAAAGAAATTCCTCAACAGCATGCTAACATGCTTTAGCTTGATTCAAAGTGGTAAGGTCTCTGCATCCTCATGGAAATATCACTCCCTCAGTGAAATAATGAAATGATAAAAAAAAAATAATATGAAATTTGGGACAAGCAAAGGGCAGAGGTATTTTGAGCCAGATGATAGACCATCAAAAGGACAAGTTGATAATGCGTTGTCTGCAGACTTCATAGGAAGGGCAAGATAACTGTGTGCAGTTCCATTATCAAGACTTGGAGTTCAAGCATTACAGACTAGTGGTTTCCACTTGCAAAATTCCCACTGCATCTGGCCAAAGAGTTGTAATAATAAATTGGGTTCTGATTACATGCCTTTAGCTGGACTGTGAAAACCAAGTGGAGTCAAGTGGAACTCAGAAGCTGTTGAGAATTAACTGTCTGACTTGGGCAGTATAGTTTGGGGGGCTCAAACTGCACAGTTACAGAAGGGAATATGTAGGCTGTTGCTGATTTGGAGTTGCGGAAGACCTGACAAGTAGTTGTGGCTACATCATTCAGCCTGGTCATGCTGGGCACCCCATTATCTAACACAATTGCAATGATCCCTGGGGTCCCACTTTACCCAGTCTACACCCAGACAGGAAAGACCTAGAGTCAGAGCCAGCAGAGCCATCTCCAACTGGCTATGGCTTCAAGGATGAGGCTCGGAAACGTTCCTAGAATGGGAATGCTGGATCTTTATTTCAGATAGAAGAGAAAGTTCTGTTTATTTCCACTTGTGTGATGGGGAATCTTCCTAGCATCTGAGTTCATTTCCTGCTTCTGTGTGGACAATCTACGGATGTGTCGCTTGAAGGTTATCAGCATGAACTGTCATTCTAAATGTCCACTATTACCGCTACACAGGAGATGGGAGTCACGGGGAGGCAGCAACCAGACACTATGTGTTTAGACAAATCCCCATGACTTGCCTATTTTCTTACTTGACTAACAAGTGATGCCAATACACCACAATTAATTAAGACTATTAAATGTGAAACGGGCAAGGGGTATACAGGAGCTCTCTGTACTGTCGTTGCAACTCTTCTACAAGTTTAAACTATTCTAAAATAAAACACTTCAAAACAAAAGACTACTACGCAATTTCCAGTTCATTGAGATGTTGCTTTGGGCTCAAGATGTCACTCAGCCCATAGCGTGATTGCTCTAGTAGGCAGGTCTGGATTTGATGAGCCTGTTGAAAACTCATGAAATGGCACTGTCTCTACTATTAAAAAAAAAACTGCATAGAAAAAAAGACTAGAAGAAAACAAGCAATTGCTGCTGTCTGTGGAGGGTGGGCTTCCATGGGTAAGGTGGTTTTTTTAAAATTTCTTTCATTTTTCTTTGTCTTCTAAATTTTCCATCATTACTTCTGAGGGAAATTGGACTTGGAAAAAGCCTTCACTCTTGCCCAACATCTACAAGGTAAAGCTTCTCAGTGTAATATACCTACAGGATTTGGACTTGCTTCTCTGGTTTCATCATCTATTACTCCCCCTCCTTCTACAGATGACAGTATTTCTGGATAATTCTATATGCCCATAATTGTTCCAGAAATGCTGCATGGTTTCACAACTGAGTCTCTGCACATCTAATCATACAACTTCAAATGCTTTGCTTCCTCCCCAGTCCAATTTTGGATGTTTCCTTCAAAACCTAGCTAATATCACCTTTCTTGGGAAAGCCTCCCTGACTGCACCAAGCCTCCCTACAGAATTCATGCTCTCCCCTCACTGCCAGACACAGGTTTCTATCATTGCACTTATCATGCGGATTGGTATTGATCTGTCTGCATGGTTAGCTTCACTACAAAATCACTGAGGGCAGGATAGTGTGTGATGTATTACTACATTCCCAGTGACTAGTACACTGTCCGGCGCATGGAATTTACTGTAATAGCTCTTTGTTGGGGGAATAGTGAACAGACTCATGAGCAGATGTTTCGTTACCCCAGAAGGCAGCATTATTGACTTATAAAAGAAGAAAACCAAGAGTGAAAAGCCAAAACAGAAAGGCAGAGCCAAGCTGGGAAGTCAGGTGAGAAGTGGCTGGAACCGTGACAAAGGCAGAGGGATACAGATGACCAGGAACCTTATCTGAGTCAGAGCCAATGTGAGTGAGTCTGAGCCTCTTCTGAGATCCCAGGGTAAGAGCTTTAAAGTTGTCTTGCTGTGAGATGCTAAACAAGACATTCTAACCCAACTTGTCTTGTTTACTCATATGATCCTTAAATTGTTAGGAACAAAATGCCCATTGGAGATCATCAAGTCCAGTGGTCTGTAAAATGCAGGAATCTAGGATTCTGCAGAATTGTTTCAAAGACAGAAAATGTGGAGGAGGCTGGTGCTACAGACACACCAAGCAGGGCAGCTCCATTTGTAACTGGCTTACAGAGTGGCACTCCACAGAAAATTCTTGAAGAAATGGTTCTGCTGATAAAGAAAAGGAAGAGACAGAGGGAGGGGAGAAGGAAGAAAGAAAAAGAGAGAGGGAGGAAGCTTGGAAGGAGGGAGAAGGCTGAGAAGGAAGGGAAAGGAAGAGAGAGAAAGAAAAAGACAGGGAGATGAGGGAGGAAGGACAAAACAAAAAAAAGGAGGGAGAGAGGAAAGGAGGAAACTAGCAAGAAAAAGAAGGAAAAGAGGGGCGCCTGGGTGGCACAGCGGTTAAGCGTCTGCCTTCGGCTCAGGGCGTGATCCCAGCGTTGCGGGATCGAGCCCCACATCAGGCTCCTCCGCTATGAGCCTGCTTCTTCCTCTCCCACTCCCCCTGCTTGTGTTCCCTCTCTCGCTGGCTGTCTCTATCTCTGTCAAATAAATAAATAAAATATTTTAAAAAGAANGAAAAAGAAAAAGAAGGAAAAGAGGAAGGAAGGAAGAAGGGAGCGAGGGAGGGAGGGGGGAGGGAAGAAGAGGGGAAGGGGGTGGTGAAGGGAGCAAATTTAAGGAAGAGAAATGAAAGAAGAAAGAAAATAAACTACTAATAACACCCAAACCTTTCCCAAGAAAACGAGGAGTCAGAAGAGGTGAATTTCTGAGGTCACAGAGGAAGGAAATGGCACTGTCATGGTGATGACTCTCATTCCCAACTCAGCACACCACGTTTGAGAACAGAAGCTCCAATAGCTCCATCTCCCTCCCCTTCACCCCACAGTGCAGTAAGGCACCTAATAAAAGCTCCTAGGCTAGGGTGCCCAATGAAGTGAAAAAGAAAGGTGAAGGTAGGTGTTGAGGAATTTAAAACTTCAGATAGGAGATCAGACACTCTGGCCATCTCATGAGCCACGAATCCTGCAAAAAGATGTTGCCAAATAAGGAATCCTCACGACCCGCTCCCATGAATGGGGGAAATGATTCATAATTAGGACAGCAATTGTTTTCATGGAAATAAGAGCTGGTGTGCCTGGAAATCCCTTGTCCGCCTAAATGACTCAAATACTCCTCTTGTGAGGCATCCATATTCCTGAATTACTGAGAAAAAAAAAAACCCTCTTCAAAGACCATACAAGAGAGAACTTAAATAAGACCTGGAGGAATGGTTAGTGGAGTCTAGGGTCTGGGTCCTGCCATATTTGTTCGTTCAACATGTATTTTGCTGAAGGCCTCTCTATGCAGGTACTGCCCTAGGAGATGGATAGACAGCAATGAGGATGTGGGGCTCTGGTTTCAAAAGTTCAAAGTCTAACAGGTAGATCACTCTGATTATATAACGTATGATAAGGACTGTCATGATGTAGGGGAGGGATGGTGAGAACCTCCGATCCCACCTATGCCAGCACCTATCCCAGCACAGGAGAATAGAGAAGAGTTCCTAGCCCAGTGGTTCTCAACTTTAATTGGCATAGGAATTACCAGGGGCTCTTGTTCAAGTGCGGGTTCTGATTCAGTAGCTCTGGGATGGGGCCTCAGATTTCACAGGTCTAACGGAGCCCAGATGATGCTGGTGCTCCTGGTCGCAGACCACACACAGAGAAGCAGGGTCCTAGAACAGAGCCACTCAAAACACGGCCCATGGACTAGCAGCATCACTTTCTATTTTGAGTATGCATAAATGCAAATGCTTTACTACAGGCCTCTTAAACCAGACTCTCTGAGGATAAAGCCCAGAAAGCTGTATTCTATCAAATTCTATCAAGGTGATTCTTATGTACACTAACATTTGAGAAGCAGCATCCTTGTGGATCTACTTGAACTGAGTCCCAAAGAAAGAGACAAGACTGCCATGTTAAGAACTCCACCCAACAGCATCTATCATAGACTCCACTGTCTGCCTCCACTTTTAGCTCCAACAAATATTTCTCATTCACTTGGCCAGACACAGAAGAACAACATCATTGCTAAAGCAAAACCGGACCTGATTTCCCATGAGCTGAGACAGGCTTGAATTGAAAACTCCTGGAAGGAGAAGGAAGGATACATCCTGTTGAAATGCCACAAAGATGGAAAATGAATGGTATGTACGCCTCCGTATGCTCATTCTGTTCCTGTGACAGACATCATTAATCAATCCCTGTTCTCTTTCTTGCTTAACCCAGGCCCTATCTCAGAAACTTCAAACTAGCTCTCTAGGCATCCTTTACTGTCTGAGAAAAGCTTGTATGTAAGAGAAAACCCTTCTAATCCTTTAAATCATCATGGAGTGAGAACTTTAGTCAAAATAAATACTTTACCAGGTATAGGAAAAAAGTGGCACTATTGTTTTTCTTCATGGTGTCCTTTTTCAGGAAGAAGAATCCTTCTACCAGGGTCATCAGATATTTGCATGTTTCATCCAAAGGGAAGAACAGAAGGGGGAGTAGATGCACATTTACTGAGCACATACTCTATGCCATGCACCTTCCTGAGAGCTTACATATAGAATACCTAATCTGACACTCACCATACCTGTATGGGGTAAATTTTGTCATCCTCATTCTATAAAGAAGTCTCAGAGAAGTTATGTGAGTTGCCTGCTGTCAAGCAGCTAGTAAAGAGTTTGAATTCAAGCTCAGGTCTCTCTGGCTTGAAATATGGGTCTTTTGCTAGTGCACTCTAATAAACAGAGGCATTACAGATATGGTTGATTAAAAAAAAAAAAACAAGACCACAGAATAGCAAAGGTTTCAGGATAGTTATTTCTAGACAGCTCTAACCATTAAAAGAGCCAATGGATTCTCTTAAGGGGCCATTTTTTTTTTTAAGTCCAGAATCTCCAAGTTTCAATAGTCTGGGATGAAGATTTCAGCTTCTGGTTGAAGCTGACAGTGGCCTGAAATATTTACCCTGAAAGCACAAAATCCTGAAGAAACAAATTGGTGGCTTTATCGGACAAAACCCAAAGGAATGAGCTGTTGCTTTAAATACTAATTCTGTAACCTGGTTTATTTCCCCAAATTAGCCTTTGATGGGGAGTATAATATAATAAATACATCAATCTTATTTGTCATTATTGAATATTATAAGAATAATTACATTATTATCACTATTACTATTATAACAATGTCACAGTTGGGTTCTTTAAAAACAGAGGCTGAAATGGAATTTAGGGTGCAAGATATTTATTAGGGGTCAACATCTGTGAAAGGAAAGGGGAAGGAAACAAAGGTGGGGCAGAGAAGTTGAACTGAAATCAAACTTGAAAAGCCTGAGACACCCCAACGAGGAACTCTGGAACAAATATCACACATTAGGGTTATTCCTCTTCAGGCCAAAATGGTCCAACCTTTATAAATCTTCCTCATTCAGGGGCGTGTGGGTGGAGCAGTCAGTTGTGCCCCCAACTCTTGAATTGGGCTGGGATCATGATCTCAGGGTTATGATATCAAGCCCAGTATCTGGCTCTGCAGTGTGGAGTGTGGAGTCCTCTTGTCCCTCTCCCTCCCCCTAGTCTCTCTCTCTTTCTCTGTCAAATAAATAATATCCTTTAAAAAATTAATAAATCTGCCTCATTCGGTCACTAGATACTGGATGTTCTGGGAAGAATGGGATGATACAGCTCTCTACAGCTGAGGAATGGGTAGCTACAGACACTCTGCTGACCACATTCCTTACAGCTGGACAGCAAGGCTTTCCTGGAAGGAGGATGCAGACATTTGAATGGGGCTTTATAATTTATGACATTTTTGTATCTATTAGCATATTTGCTCCTTGCAATCCAGATGTGATCACAGTGTATTTCTATATATAGTAGTTTCCACTGCTGTCAAAATATTTGCTGTTCTTTCTTTCCCAGTGGGAGAAGTACTTCCTGTCCCATGGACATCAGGCTCAGTCACATGACTTGCACTGGCCAATGAGCTATGAGTGAAAGCAACGTGTACCACTTCTGAGCAGAATCTTAAAGAGCCACTGCATGTGCTGACATCTCTCTTTTTTTTCCCTCTGCTAAGAGTCCAGATGTCCCACACAGGAGCTGCTCTTTCAGCATGGGTTCCTGAGTGAACGTACATGGAGCAAAAGCTGTAGGATCTCCACAGTGGACAGGTTTGTGTGTGTGTGTGAGAGAGAGAGACCTGTGCTGTTTCACAGTGCTAAGATATTTGGGGATTTTTGTTACTACAGCATAACCTAGCCTAGATTGGCTGAAACACTTCCCATCACCTACAAGACATAAAGCTCAAGCTTTTCAGCAAGGCTTTATATAACCCAACCTCAGCCCAACTTTCTAGTCTGATTTCTCATCACGCCTCACCTCCTTGCTTTGCTCGGACCACCTCAAACCCATTTCTCTTCTTAAAAAACTTCTACTCCCCTTCCAAGCTTTAGCTCAAATATTCTCTACGCTATGCAATTTTCCCTCCCCCTCCCTTTCCCTAGGCAGAAAGAACTCCTTCAACATTTCCCATTGGCCTGGGTAGAAACTATTTTGTTAGACCCTGCCCAGTGCCAAGCGCACAGTCAGGTGCTCAGCAGGTGGTCAATAAATATCTGGTGGAATAAACCATAGTGTATTCTCAGGTGTTAGTGTGTCCCAGGCACTGTAATAACTGCTTGATGTGGATTATTTAACTTTTACCAATATTTCCTATTTTACAAATGGGATAATTGAGGCCCAGAGAGGCTAAGGAACTTAGTTTGTGCTTAGAAGTGACAAAAGCAGGCCGTCTGGGTCGAATGCCTACTTCGTAACCACTGTGCTATCTTGTAGCAATCCATGTGTGCCCAGATTCTAACCAAGTCTCGTACACATAGCAGACCCTCGATACAAGGAAGTAGGGAATGTATCAGGGGTCTGTCCCTAGGCCAGGTAGAGAGGGAGTCCAAAGACCGTAAGAAATTTGAAAGCAATAATAAAATCAACTAAAATTTGGTCTTATTTATATTATCACTATGCACTAGCAGTTCTGAACAATGTCACTGATAAAATATTCTTCCCTGCCATGGTGGGTCATTTCCAGCCCTCAACCCCTTATTCCAGCACTGAATGGTTGTTAAATGAATGAATGAACTGATTGATATACGAATGATGGAGATGTAGCAGTTGACAGAGAACAAGACCATTACTTCCATGACTTTCCATTAAAGCAAAGCCAGTAGCCGAGTTTGACATGTTGCCTCCCTTGGATAATGTGGGAGAAACTGGAGGGAAAACAGCCAGCCCAACTGGATGGGTCTGGCATTCTGGAAAGGATGAAAATCATCCATTTTATAATTCCAAAGCATCACCCAGCGACCTGAGGCATGGGGACAGAGAAATATCTCACCTTGGTAGCCCTCCCTAGGCCAGTGACCAGAGCTGCAAAGATGCAAGCAAAATTCAGGAAGGAATCTGGAACCTGCATTTGTAGAGGTACCGTTGGGCAATAACCCAAATTTCTATAGCCTGTTGCTCACCAAAGTATTATTCTGACAGGAAAAAGAGAAATGAAAATCCTGGACATTCCTTTTGAGTAAGTTCTATTTCCTGAGCTTGTGGTGATAATTTTTTGGGACACTTTATCATAACAGAGAATGGCAATTTCAGTATTTCCACCCTTCCACGTCTGTGTAGAAGTCCCTAATATTTGGTAAAACCAAAATTCAGGAAAATAAAGCATCTGCTTAGACAAATCTCACCTAGTCCTGTAGTCCCAATCAGGAGGACTGCTCAGTTAATTAGTCCACTTGTCTGTGCGTTTCTGGAATGTGGAGATACTCTCTCATTCCTCTTGAAACAAAGGTAGCCCTTGGTTTGTTGAGTGAATAAAGGATGACGTTGCTTCTTTCTGTCATGGCCCAACCTGGTGACGCTCTCCTAGTATGCCTTTCCCAAGTGATTGACTCAGTCACGCAGAATGTCCTTCCCATTCATGGAGAGGGGAGGATCTAGAGATCTGGGCCAGGGGATAAGTCCCAAAATGTTTGATTTCAATCAGAAATGCCTCCCACAAGCTGCTCACTTTCTCCCCAAAGTTTTCTCCAATGATCTTCAGGCTGATCACATCAGTGAGAGGGTCTCAATGAGGGGGGTTAATTCCTTCAGTAGTTTTTCTTAACACCTATTAATTTCTCTCTTCATGAGGAAAGCACATGTCAGGACTTGCCAAACCATCATGAGGAAGAAGCAATCACATTAGAGCAGTGGTTCTTAATTGGGGGGGGGGGATTTTGCCCCCAAGGACCCAAGGGACATTTGGCAATGTCTGGACACATTTTTGGTTATTATGACCAAAAGGGAGAGGAGGATGCTGCCGAATTTAGTGAGTAGAGGAGGCCGGGGATGCTTCTAAACATCCTAAATGCAGAGGACTTCTCTCCTTGCCCCACAGCAAAGAATTCTCAGCCACAAATGTCACTAATGCCAAGAGTAAGAAATGGCATTACAAGCACTAGAGGTTAGAAGCAGTAAAGATATGAAGTCACACACTCCACAAATTTGGGGAAAATAATAACGATAATAACGATAACCAGCAGCAAGAGCAGTAAACACCTACTGGGTGGCAGATACTCTTGTGAGTATTTTGTACACTTGAACTGCTTCAATCCTCGTCCAACTGCCTATGGAGGTAAAGACTGTTACTACCCCCGTTTTAGTAATGGTGACACTGAGGCCCCCAAAGTCACCCAGCTGGTAAGTACCAGAGCCACTACTCCCACAGCTGCCTGGCCCCAAATCTGTATTCTTTCTTTTTTTTTTTTCCTCTTCCTTTAAAAAAAAATTATTTAAATTCAATTTAATTATCATACAGTGTATTATTAGCTTCAGAGGTAGAATTTAGAGGTTCACTAGTTGCATATAACACCCAGTGCTCATTCCATCAAGTGCCCTCCTTAATTCTTAACTACTTTGGTGAACTGAAAATCAGAGATGATTTCGGTTCTGGCTTCTAGGTTCATTTCTTTAGGAAAGAGACAGGACATGAGAAAACAAAGCATTTGCCCTTCTTTAGGTTTTTGTGGAAGGAAGATATTAGGGCTAAAGACTGAGCAATGACTGATGTCTGCAATTGCAGGGGACAAATGGCAAATCCATGAGTTTGAGCTGAGGCTCTGTGCCCGCCATAGCGGCTAATGAGGATGATTGGTGTAGTGGAAAGAACATTATGTCAGGAAGCAAAAACCATGGATTTGGGGTATAGCACTGACACAGATATGTTGTGGGACTTTGGGCAAGTTAACTTAAACTCTCCAGCCTGATTTGTCCTTTCTGGTATTTTCCATTTTAGCATTTCTCTTGGTTGCACAGAGCGGGAGTTGACAAACTGGCACATAGGCCCAATCTGGCTGTCTTCTGTTCTTGTCAATAAAGTTTTATTGGGACATGGCCACACCCATCTTTTACATACTATCTAGGGCTGTTTCTGTGCTACCATGAAAGAGCTGGGTAGTAGCAATAGAGATTGCAGGTCCACAAAGCCTAAAATATTTACTATCTAGTCCTTTACAGAAAAAGTTTGTCAAGCTCTAGAGCGGAAGCATCTTTGTAGATCTTTCTAAATCTGCGGAGGAGGAAAATAAAAACGAGCCTGTGCTACAAACTACACTGACCTATCGTGATGCTCTAATGATGTTCTAATGAAATCACCTGTGTGAAAGGACTTTGAAAAAGTACTAAGATATATATGAATCACACCATTATGATTTATATATTTATCATGTAATATATTATACAATTATATATAAATTGTATAACAATTATATTTAAAATGATGAAATATATATTATTATATTATAATTATAATACATATTACATATTACTAGTAGTATTCAGATGATGGGGATGCAATGTGACCAACAGGAAACAAACAAACAAAAGCCAAACAGTATGGGATTTGGAATCAAGCACACCTGAGGTTGAATCTGAGTCCACACAATTATTCCTATAATGATTTGGAGCAGTTATTAAATTCCTCGAGCATCAGTTTTCTTAACTGAGGGTAATATTATTTAACTGGGGAGGAGAAATAAGGTGTAATGGGGCTAATGACACTTAATTCCTAAGCTTGCTGGGAGGGTGAAATAAGATATATTCAATTATGTATGCATTTGTCCACTGAATATGTCACATGGATGCTCCACTGGGTACCAGGAGCTGTGCCAATCACCAGATATACAGCTGTGGTCAGACAGCCACAGTCCCTGCACCCTGGCATCTATAGCCTAGTGGGATAGACAGACCTTGAGCCAGAAATTTCAGCACAAAAAAGTTCAATGACAACTCTGAGGGCCACTCAAATTAAGTGGTAGCATTAGCATGGCTGCTACAAAAAGCTGAGAATTTTTCAAAGGTTCAAGAAATTATCTGGGTTCCCAGTTGTGAAAAGCCCTTGAGGGTGGTGGGGGATTCACAAGACTATAAGATCTGAACTCAGGGAAGGGAGAAGGCAAGTGGAGCACATATGGATCTGAGCACTGGGTAGTTCAGGGGTGAAAGATGGCAAAGGGAGAGAAAGAAGGATGTCATAAAGGCAGGCACAGAGGTCAGATTTGCCCTAATGAGCATCATGGGATGAGAGGGAACTCTATACACCCAGCAGGGATGCCTCCTTCTCTTTCAGAAAGCAGCCCCTCTAAGCCCCTCCAAAGAAGCCCATACAGCTGCAAACACACAGCATAGCACAACCACACTTGTGTACACAGGGGCAGAGGACATATGCATTTTTACTAAACTGGTTCCCTTTTCTTCCTGGGAAACCAGCCACACCATATCTACCAGCCTCCCTTGGAATTAGGTAGAGCCACACAACAGTTCTGGCTAATGGAACCTAGGTAGAAGTTATGTTTGCCCCTCAAAGCCTATCCTAGTAAAAGCCTCCCATCTAGTTCTCCATCTTTCACTCTCCCCTAGTCTGTTGGGGTCAGTGGAAGACTTTGGGGTCCTAAGAGAATGGCAGAGCCAGAAGAAAGAAGGCTCCTGGGTCCCTGCATGACTGCATGGAGCAGAGTTCACTGTGATGTGAACAAGACATGAATCGTGACCATATTTGTGCCCAGTGAGCTTGGGGTTGTTTTTCTCCTTTACAGCCCTAATTAGTACATACAAGTATCTTATTTTCCCTTGTTACATTCACTGCCACCAGAATGGAAGCTTCATGAAGACAACAACTCTTGTCTTCTCCTTCATGCCTCTGTCTAGAACAATCTGACATAAACAAGATGCTCAGAAAACGTCTGTAGACAAAAATATATTGGTAGGTTGAGGACAAGATAAATGTCAATCCATGACCTAGGGTCACTGGAAAGAAGAGATAAAAGCTGACACATAATACACCTCTTCTGTGAACAGTAAGGTTCTTTTTTTTTTTTTTAAGATTTTATTTATTTATTTGACAGAGAGAGAGATCGCCAGCGAGAGAGGGAACACAAGCAGGGGGAGTGGGAGAGGAAGAAGCAGGCTCCCAGCCAAGGAGCCTGATACAGGGCTCGATCACAGAATGCTGGAATCATGCCCTGAGCCGAAGGCAGACACTTAACAACTGCGCCACCCAGGCACCCCTGAACAGTAAGGTTCTATGCAGATTGCAGAAGTGGGTTTGTGGGCGTGCAGGCACAGAGCATGCAAATAGGCATAGCCACAGTGAGTTCTTACGGCACCGTGGTATAGACACGAGTACACAGACATGCCACAGCTGAATTCTTATAACATGATGGGAACCAAAAATGATTGTGCATGCAACAGAACAGGGATTTCCCTGTGTCCATGTGGGGCCCATGTCTGTCTCCCAGTGGGAAATAAGCTAAGCTCACAGATTCATACACCAAGCTTAGGCTTTGGACCCAGATAATCTGGGAATAAATAAGAATGTTAACTCATAGTTATCTAGTTCTTTGTATCTGCTTAGCACTATAATAAGAATGTTATATATGCCCCATGATACTTAATTCTCTTGTCAACCCTACATGGTAGATGTTATTGCTTCTTCATTTTACAAATTCAGCAAATTCAGGCTTAGAAAGGTGAAGGAACATGTTCAAGGCCACCTAGCCAGAGGGGCTTCCTAGATGCTGACGCAAGGCATGTGCCTTCACCCCTATACTACTCTGTCTTCATCTGTAAAATGGGAGCAGCAATGCACACCTGACAAGTCTGTTAGGAGGATAAAATTAAATCAGACAACGCATATAGAATTCCCTGTGGATCATCTGGCTTGAGAAGGAGCTCAGAAAAAGACCACCTTCCTTCCCTTCACTTGCCCAGGAGAGCCATTTCGTCCTAGGCAAGGTTCTGAGCTCCAAAAACCAGCAGCAAGCGCAGGCTGAGTCCCCAGATGACTCCACCACCAGGGCCAGCCAGTGTGCACCAAACCCTTAATAGTATTTAAACTCTGTCTGGGCACCTAATTATCTTAATGATGCAGAATTCGAAATAGCACAGTCTGTGTGCACACCAGGAAAGGTCCCGTTCACAGACATGGGCCTATTAAGCCAGAGAAAAGAGTCTAATAAAAGAATTTAACAATTGTACTTAGAACAGAA